>NW_027532041.1:6737183-6947119 GCF_008692635.1 Crocuta crocuta | reverse complement strand
GGCGCGCAACTGCAGCTCACCTACACAGAAATCCTTACGCTTACATAAAAGGTCCCTGCTCTCATCACACTGACTTGAACTCCATTACAGATTTTTACCACCTAAAGTAGTCAAGGATAAGAGGTTTTCAGAGATCCAAGCCTGAATTCTTCTACCTATTTGCTTAGTGTTCCTTTGTATGTGGAGAGACTAGGGGAAGTGGGTAAGAAGTAAAAAATAGGCATATAAATGTAGCTTTGATTTTACCCTGATTTAAGACTTCTGTTGACCAATACTCAAGTATTGAGTATTCTTAGTGAGGGTCTTTGCAACTATAAATGTTTTACTTTACTATCCTGAAGCAATGTATTTTTATGCTAGTAAGTCCACTCCATAAATTTTAAAGTGGTGCTCTAAGAGGCTCCATATTTAGAACTGGAGAAGACATTTGCTCCATATTCCATTCTCTTGGCTACCTGACCAGAATATTACCTCAATAATTACTATAGTAATTTAAAAAAAGCGCATTTATACTATTTGCCAAACCTGAATATTGCAAAGAAACTAACTCCTGTAAGAAATCTAATAGTTCGTAAACTGTAATGAAAAAGAAGAAACTTGTATTATCTGCAAAATCCTTAAAATATGTTTATTTTTTCCAATTAAGAACTAATGCCGCCTCTGCACACTAATCCAGAGTTCTATTCCACCTTCCCGGCAGACACTGTTGAAACAGTTTCTGTGTTCAACTCTGCCTCTAGCTCTATCTGCTGGCTAAGTGCCACAAAAAGAATGGTAATGCACACCATACACCATGAAAATGCTAGACAGGACTAGAAGTGAAAAATACACCAATGACACAGAAGCACTATCAGATTAAAGTTATTTGACAATATTGTCCAATGGTAGATGGCAATCACCAATTTGGAAACAAAATGTTCTACAAGATAATACCAGATTCCTGAGTGAGGCGCGATTTTATATTATCTTTTGCTCAAATACCGTCTTATCAAAGTAGAGCTTTATGTGTTTTGAAATCAATGGTTTAAAACTCAGTTTTGCATATTTAAGTTCATTATATTTTCTCATCAGTACTTCAAGGGAAAAAAAAAACTCTACACATTTAACAAGATTTCAAATGTTTTCAACTTAACAATTCATTTATTTGTACTGGTCCTTAGTAGTCAGTCTTCATATCCGCATTTTTATCTCGTCAACAATCATCTCAGACACACCTTCTAACAAGATTGACTTAAAATATTACGACAGGAAACTATGCCTTCAGGAGCATGTTTATTGTGTTTGAGATGATACATCAGGTGCTCTCTGAGCTACAAAGGGTAAAAGGAAATCCTCTCATTACAAACTGACAAAGGTAAAAGGTAAAACATTTTTCACAACAGCATGAACCACATACTCAGAAATAGATCTGGGTTTAATACAAATGACATAATTCCTAGTCATCTACGGCTACTTTTATAACTTCATACAGATAATGAATTAGGCTAAAATGCACTATAATATTTGGTAGACTTCAGGACCAGTATCCTTAGTACATCACAAAATACATTTTGATATCCCAAAGAAGCAAGACTTGCAAGTAGGCGTTTTAAACATAACTAATCTACAGCTACAAAGTTCTACTCTTGATAGCATTTACCTTTTTGGGGAGTCTCCCAGTCTCCAAAGGATAAAAGCAGAGAGTAGAATCAGTATAACATATACACAGAAGTCCGTATTGTAAAGGCTATAAAGATCTGCAGCACAGTGAGAAGAGGCCCTCTGCCCCTTCACACTGCACACAAATTATGTGAATTATGTGGCGTATCTCTTGGTCCACTGTCTGGCTATCCTGTCATGTTCTGCTCTGTTGGTCAAATACTGAGTGGCTATGCTTCCAACCAGAGGATCCGCTGAAAAAGTAGAAAGAACATTAAAAAAATAATATATGGTGTCTTGAAGTTACAGTTTCAAGAGTCAATTAAATCGAAACACTAATTTCTAAGGCAGAACCTTGATAGATATATAATGGCTAAATTTTCAAACTTAAAATACTAACATAATCATCTGTATATTTTAATATTCAAATTAAAAATGCCCTTTTAACTAAAAGATGCATGTTGAGTTAATACACTTGTTGTTGTTTTTTAAATGTATGCCTTTAATAAAATACAAAAACTATTTTTTCACTCTTGGCATTTTATTCAGTAATGCTAGGTGACTATGTTTCTACCTTCTTATCAATATTTAAAAATATAAACTTTTAGTGATGCATTTTTAGGGATGCCTGGGTGGCTCAGTCAGTTAAGCATCTGACTAGCTTAGGTCATGATCTCTCGGTTCATGAGTTCAGGCCCTACGTCAGGCTCTGTGCTGACAGAGCCTGGAGGCTGCTTCAGATTCTGTGTCTCCCTTTCTCTCTGCCCCTATCCCACTCGCTCACTCTCTCTCAAAAAATAAACGTTAAAAAAATTTTAAATGCAATTTTTAAATAAAAACTCAAATCTTACAACACAGTGCTACTCAGAATGAAGTGTTTCCTTCATTCTGCAATAACAGGATTCAAATCCTTATCTTTATCTCCATTTGAAAACTTGTCGTTTTGTTTTAAACAGAATTCTAAACTAAAAACTGAATCTCAGCTGTAAACTCCTACTGTGAATTTGTATTTCAAAAAGGTAAATATGTACACACAGCATCATACTTGAAGTGCACCAAAAGAAAGCCAGTGAAAAGAAGAGCCATCTTCCCTCCTGATTCCCAATTACTCAGAAGCCTCTCTACCTAGCAAACTATGTCATCATCTGACAGCATCTCTACCCAGGGACAGTATGCACATGGACAAGCATTTACAATAGGACAGGTATGCGTGCGTACTTTTTTTCGATGCCTGCTCTTCCACTTTATATATTAGCGAGCTTTCTCTATCAGCTCAGTTAGAGCAGCCTCACTCTTTTTAATCCTGTTTTTCTACTTTTAGCATATAGTATAACTGTTGGGCTTAAGATAATAGTTAAGAGCCTTTGGTGATTAGTCCAATATTTAGAAAGAATCATTCTACTTCTTTAAAAATGACCACTTAGTAAGACAGATAACATATGCAAGATCCCAGGCTTAAACGTCACTTTTTCGAGTCAAATACACATATTAATGTGTGGCAATTATGCACTTCTTAAAAATGTTATGAATTATATATTAATGACTTTGAATTTCTAGAATCGTAACCCTAGTCCAACTCTCTCACCAGCTATCACTTTAATATCCACTATTACTACACTTAAAACAACCAATGGTATCCCAAGAAGGAAGGGAGAACAAGAAGCTTTTCATTACTCGGTGGTAGCTTTAAATAAGAAAGTTAATGTGAAGCTCTGGTCTATTCTAACTGAAATGACATTGGTCATTTTCTTGCAAAATGCTTTATGTTGATCTTTCCACCAGTAGCATTTACTTTCTCAAATCCACAGTTAAGGTAACCAAGAAAACACACTGGTTTTTGCAGCCTCATTGTATGTGTTAATAAAGATTTGCTTACCAGGATTGCAATCTGTCAGAAGAGAACAAATCGACAGCAAAACCTTTGAAATAGTCAAAGCAGGACTCCAGTTGTCTTTAAGGATGTCCAGACAGATGACTCCCTGACTGTTGATGTTGCAGTGATAGATTCTCGTGCGGAAAGTAACCTAAGGGCAGTTCCATTAAAAAACAAAGAAAATGAATGCTTTATTACCAACTGAAACTCTCACCAACAAAAGTGAAGGGTAACACGGATAATAAGTAGAAAATAATTTGACTGAAGAGCTAATTAAACACTGGGTGGAAGTAATATCAAAAATAAGTGGTTTTTATTTATTCAATTCAGTTGACAGACATTTCTTTCACCCACCAGAGCAGGAACTATGCTGATTTCACACCAAAGTGAGTTGCTGATTCGCTTGGTTTTCTCTAAATGATACAATAATTCTAGGTACCTATGACCATATATATACCATATACACATATGTGCACACACATGCAGATACAGCCCTCTGTTTAAACATGGCAAGTGAGAAGTGTTTTACTGCCAAGGGTTAGAACTGGTGAAGAATTCTTTTTTTTTTTTTTTGCCATAAAACAAACATTATGCTAGTTTCTTAGTAGGAAAGATCAGTATCAACTCTGCTAATGTCCTGTCATGTATCAGAAAATAATGGACAAAGATTTAAAGAAAGGTTGATGAACACCAATCTATTTTCCAGCCTTTCATTTCTACAACTGGTTCACTATCTTATTAGACTAAGAGAATAAAATGAAACAAGCAAGGTACTTAAGGTACTGAATAAAGGAAACGAACATATCTTTTTTCATGTTTCTATATATGAAAAAAAGGGAATAAATACTGGCAAGTTTCAAAACAATCACAAACATTACTGGGTGGGTAATTCTTAATTTGGAGTTGCAGAAAAAAAAGAAAGTTCCTGACGTCTTAGAACTAGCAGTGTACTATGATCTCCCACATGGAATCTAGAAAGAAAATATTAAAAGCCCTCGAGTGCATTTCTGATAACGGTGCATAATTAAAAACAAGAAAGACAACAGTAATCTAGCAAGGGAGAAGAAGGAAGAGGCTGTACCTCTAGAACTTGTCTAATATAGTACACATATTAGTCATACATCGCATTAATAATACTTACATTGATTTCATGTTCAAATGACAGTATCTTCGGTATACTAGGTTAAATGTTATTAAAATTAATTTCACTTTTTTTTTTTTTTTAATTTTAGAGTGAATATGAGCAGGGGACAGGAGCAGAGGGAGGGAGAGAATATCTTAAGCAGGCTCCACAATGAGCATGGCTCAGCGGGGGCTGATCCTAGGACCCTGGGGCCATGACTTGAGCCAGATGCTCAACCAAGTGAGCAACTCAGACACCCCTCTATCTTTTTTAATGTAGCTTGTAGAATATTTAGAACTATACATGTGGCTTGCATTGTATTTCTATCAGACAACTGTGTTCTAGAAAATGGGAATAGTATGTTTAGATCATTGACAGCTGACTACTCAATAGATGTGTGTAGTTTACAAACACGATGCAATAAATACTTTGAATCCTTTCAGCTATTAATAACCAGTGAACAGAAGATAATTAAATTTGTACTATTCTGCACAAAGTTCAATACTTTATCCGAACTTCAAAAATAAGCAGAACTGTATAAAAATAATTGTACCTAACACCAAGATAAGAGCAGAAGCATTACTTCTTTTTCACTTGTCCAACTACAGATCTGAATAATGCTTAATAATAAATACTGTGTAATATATCTCAGACAAGAAAAATGAATCAACGCGGAAGGTTAGAAAATTAAAATACTGAGACTTCAGCCAAAAAAAAAAAAAAGTAACATGCTAAAATAAAACATAACCACTATACTAACCAAAACAACTGATAGGTTTCAAACTATAACTCTGTATACCTATCTTAGTCAATATCTATTTTACAGTAAAAGATGTTAAGAAAAACAGAAGTCTTTTATTTCATATGCAAATATAATTTTGTAGAAAATAAATCTTGCAAACTTTTCTGCTAATTTTGCTACATCTAAATACTAATTTCAAGAAAAATGAGGCATGTAGAAATAAGTATCACTATTTATAAGTACAGCCCTGAGCTATTTTGCTAAGGTTTTGTTTTCTGTAATACAGAAAACTTAACCATTGAATGCAAATTGAGGAGTTAATGATATACTGGCATTTAACATGTATCATTGTGAATGCAATTTGTAGTATTATTAACATGAGGGCTTTGTTCCTTTATTTAATCTAGCAAGACATACTCTACATCGTTGGGAGAATTAAATAAGTCAATCATTTAAAGAACTTAAGTTCAGATGAGATAGTATAGTATTCAAAACACTGGTAACCCTAGTACACAGCAAATACCTCTAGATGATAGGAAACCTGGGTGTCTCTACTGTGAGGTAGATATCACTAGGTAGAACTGTTGTTACCTTACTAGATAATGGAGAAATAATCCTGGGTTTAAAAAAAAAAAGTCCTTGATTTTTATTTTCTCTCTCCCCCTCCCCACCCTCACCCAAGTATACATGTGAGCACAGGCATTAAATTGCTACATATATTTTAAGTAGTGTAAGGATCATAAGGATCATGAGGAACTATGTTGAAAAGAAAAACATTCCATCATATTTAAAGGCCTGATAACAATATACTTTTCCCTGACATGTCAGAAGTCTCTGTAACTAGACCACAATCATGTTCAGGCTTAATATTGGCAGTTTTTACCTGTTGGCTTGACCATTTTATAATAAGAAGAGGTAACTATTCAGGTAATTGTTATATTTAAGACTTGAAAAATAAGTGCCAATCATTACAAGACACAACCCCTCTGTTATCCATCTAATTCATACTGAGAGACAACTAAGGCTTAAGACACCCAGCCCACCCTTATTCCCATTACTAACTACATCGTATCTACAGAGGGCACAAGGTAAGCTTTTTATTATTTTTTAAATTTTTACATTTTTCAAATGTTTATTCATTTTTGAGAAACAGAGAGAGACAGACCAAGAAAGAGCGTGAGTGGGGGAAGCGCAGAGACAGAGGGAGACACCGAATCAGAAGCAGGCCCCAGGCTCTGAGCTGTCAGCACAAAGCCCGACATGGGGCTCGAACTCACAGGCAGCAAGATCATGACCTGAGCTGAAGTCAGACCCTCAACCAACTGAGCCACCCAGGTGCCCCAAAGTAAGCTTTTTAAATAGTAGTAGTTTCCTTCTTCTTTGCTGTGGTTTTCTAGTTTTGCTGGGAAGAGATGGTAATGAGGACAAAATTCAAGTTACTTAATTCTTATTTCTGCAAATAGGTTTACTTTTTATCCCGAAAGGTATCTCAAGGAAGCTTCATAGGGTATTTTCCCTTATAACATAAATCTAAAATTTATCTCCTAATTGGTGTGCAAAGGTGGCGTATTTTTATTTACAATTAATAAACCCTCTTTCTGCTGACTATTAAGTTATCTGTACAAGGCAGGAAGCAATTTTTCAGTTTTAAAATCCTTGGCTATAAGAGTTTCCATAACAATTCATGAAAAGCAATGAAATGAAAATGATTACATCAGTACATATTTAACCTCTAGAATTTTAGAGAAGGATAAATATTAAAGAATGGACTTGTAGGTTCTTACCTTTGGTGGCTTAAATGGATAATCAGATGAAAAAGTGATATCCAGAAAAAACACACCACCTTCATATACAGAACCTGGTGGACCAAGTATAGTCGATCTCCATTCATAAATGTTATCTCCTTTAGGCCCAGCACTATTTAAAAGAAATTAAAAATCAATGTGTATATCTACAAGCAATAAATGTTAACATCTTAAACCAATTAAGTATTAAAGGGAAATTAGCAATCTAGAGCAATAAGAGACAAATATAAAATACAAAAGAAATAAATTCCAAACGTGTGTATACATATATGTATAAACATATTTGCAAATATCTCCTATTTCCAGAAAAACTGAAAAACAAAGAACACACCTGTATTACTTCACCCAGAACTCCCTGTTAGCATTTTGACCCATTAGCTTTTCGATCTTCTCTCCCTCCCACGCACGCTGTCTGTCTCTCTCTATGTACGCATGTGCACACACACACTGACACCCAGAACTTTTTTTCTGAGTCATTTGAGAGTAAGCTGAATACATCTGGCCCTTTCCCCATAAATACTTAAGTTTTCACATTTCCTAAATTAACCTCCAATATAATCAGAGTACAACCACATTTCAGTAAATAAAATATTAAAAAACACTTGAACCTATTATCTGGAAAATAATGTTGTCAACTGACCCAATAATAATCCCTTTTAAAAAAATTAATTCTCGTCCAGATACAGAATCTACTCGGGATCATCTATGGCTTGTGTCTTTAGTTTTCTTTAATATGGAATGTTTCAGCCTTGACTTTTATAACATTTGAAGAATACAGTCATCCTCCTTTCCCATCATCTCCTTCTTTTAATAGAATGCTCATCTTCTTGGAGTTCTCTGATATTTCATGATTAGATGCAGACAGTGGATTCCTGGCCACAACAGTGCAGAAGTGATGTGTTCTCAGAGTACCAAATATTCACTCACCTGTCCCTAAATGGTGATGTTAACTTTCATCATCTGGATCAAGTGCTATGTGATTTTCCTACTGCTTACTCACTATCTTTTTACTACAACTAATAAGCAACCTTTGCTCTTCAACAAAATTTCTCCCCTAGATTTAACATCCATTTGTCATTCTTGGCTGAACTAAACTTTACCATTTTCCAACTTCAGCATTTCCTTTCCATTTACCAGCTGGCCCTCGATCCCTCTCTTCTCCGGTTTGTATGAATGTGTGTCCTATTCATATGGTCCCACAGATTCTTTTTTTCCCCCTTAATAATTTATACAATTCATCACTGCCTTTAATTGTTTTGATGCTCAAATTATCCCAAATTTGGCCAGTGGGAGCCCCTTCAAAATGGCCCCTCTATTCTTGTGATAGGTTGCTGTATTTTTATAAATACTGCCTTACTTTCTGGCATAACAAGATGTTCCAGGATCAGGCTTGCAATCAGTCATTTCCTTAAGGAGCCCTGGTTCCTTTTAGTCCCATATTTAGGGAATGTGAGAAAGCCAAGCCTGAATGCTGGGTCCTACTAATTCCCAGGCACACTGCACTGTGTTCAACAACACCATTTATAAAATACAAACAAGAAAGATAATTCAAATAAAATTTAAACTCACAATTATTTGCTGATAAGGCATAGCCAATATTCTAAATTCTCTTCAAATTTACCTTATAGAGTTTTATTTTTCCCTAGACTTTCATAAGTTACCTGGACATATAATCCATTTCTTCTTTTAAAGTGACCATTAGTTTACAAATGATCTGCATGTCTGATTGAAAATAAGGGTAAACCAGCAGTGAGAAATCAAACAATTTGATAATCAAAACCTACTGTATTAATTATAATAGGACAGACTTTCAGGTAGGTATAGTCAAAATAACAGCTGTGTATTATTAATCCTGTAAAACAAACTGAACTATAAACATCAGATAGGTGATGCTATGAAATCAAACGTGTGCTCTAAAACACAGTTTGTACAGAAAGGATGTAGAAAACTTGATGGTATAATCAAAGTATTTGCAGCATGTTTTAAAAACCTATCTTTAAGGCAGGTCCATGAACAATAAAATCTTATTACTTTGGCCTATTTAGGGAAAAGTATTTTTTAATGTAAATACTGTTTTACACGTTTCAGTTACAGCAACTGAAACTAATTACAATAATGGCTCACTGTTCTGTCATCATTTGAGAATCAAGTATATTCCCTAAGTGAATTTTCATTGTAACTAAAAACATAAAATTGAGCACTAATTTTGTAAACAAACAAAAAAGGGTTTAACCTGATTCAACAGCATTTCCTTTTCTAAGTTAATTTTTCCCTTGGTGACTTAAAGTAATCATCATAAAATTAAATTATAGTGTCAGAGACTTTTATGGTAGAACTGCTTTACTAAAATGATTCTATACTACACATGTCACACACTTGTAATGTTAAGAATAATAATAGTAATAGTAGGAGTAGTAGTAATAATATTATTATTAACATTAGTTAAGGTTTCCTCTATCCTTTATTGCAAGCCAGGCATTGTTCAAAGCATCATAGGATAACTCATTTCATTCTCCTTACAAAGTAGGTACTATTAGTACATTACTATTTTTAGATGAGGAACAAAGGTTCAGAGAGTTAAATAACTTTCCATATGTCCCAAAGCCACAAAATGACTCAGACAGAACCTGGACAAAATCTGTGAACTAGTCTGCATTGTCTTCAATAGTGTGCTATATTTCCTGTTATAATTTCAGTACTGCTACATCTAATTTAATCTCCAAATTATGCTAATGTCTATTTGTTTAAGAACCCAAAGGGAGCTGTTATCCAAAAAAAAAAACAAAAAACAAAAAACAAAACCCCACAAAAAATCCAAACATTACCACCCAAACACAAACTTCCTCAATAATATTTCTTAGTTCATAGCAGTACTATGTTTCAGAGAATAAAAAGAAGTTAGGTTGGGGTTACTAGACATCTTAATGAATCACAGGATTTCAGAATGAAAAGAATCTGGATGAAGCCAAACCCATCTCTTTACACTTGAAAAGACCAAGGCACAGAAAAGTAAATGGTACATCTTAAATCCCCTCTGCCAGCTGGCAGTAGAGCTGGGATTCCTACACCAAACTTGTATTGGTTCTTAAGTTTGCTGCTTTCTTCTCACTTACACTGTTTTGTCCCAGGGCAAAGGATGTGTTTATTACAGCAGAATATTAAATGACGATTCCTTTGTTGTCTTAGAGAAGACTGAGCAAGGCCAAAGCTTATAGTAGTATGATTCCTTTACTGCTCCAAGAACACTGAGCCTAAGGTGAGTTAGGGCTAAAATTCAGCCCTAGTGTTGTCTGCCTTGTTTGGAATAAGGAGATCCTTACCCTTCTTAGAAGGTGCCACCTGCAAATCCAGACATTCTTGGTTGGGAATGGGGGAGTGAGGTACTGGAAGCAAGAACTGACTCCACCAAAATTCATCCAAAACATTTCTTACAGGCTGGCATCAGACCTGCCACTCAGGCTTCACAGTTGAGTTGAAAATTAGTGATAAATGCTGACAATCTCAAGACAGGTGCTACTCATACCTTTTCATTAGTTCACATTCTGTTTTGCACAAGGGAAACACTCCAGCAGTCCCATATGCCATTCTAGATCACTTGTTGTTTCCCTCTCTGGTGAATCATGTTCACAAGAATATCAAGATACCATTCCCCCAATCTTTATTAAAAAATAAACCTCTATTACTCTACCCCTTCCAGCTCCCATCTCAATGATCTCTGAACAGGCTTTTTACTCCTTATCACTACACTGAAACAGCACTTATCAAAGGTCACCAGTGACCTCATTACCAGACCTAATGCTCATTTCTCAATCCTCATCTTATTTGACTGGCCCAGCAACATATTGACACAGTCGATCACTTCTTTCTCCTTGACATAAACTTCTGTTTTGTTACTAAAATAACATACTTACTGGTTTTCCTCCTAACTCTCCTGGTCCTTTCTTCTCACCTACTAATGCTGTTCTTTATCTCCCTAATCTATAAACATAGCCAGTCCCTCAGAACTCAGTTTTTGGACCTCTTTTCTACTAACATCCACTCTTTTGCTGATCTCATACAATTTTTGTGGCTTCCAACAGCACCAGTAGGCTCTTAATTTCCAAATCTGTATCTCCAGCCTAGAGTTTTATCCTGAATTCCAGAGTTATACATTGAAATGCTTACTAACAGTCTTTATTTTAAAATCCAATATTTGGAAATCTAGTAATTTTGAAAACTGCCTCATATTTATGTAACATGTCCCAAAATGAGTTCCTCATATTCCAATGCCTCCTACAATCCTATTTCAGTTAATGCCAACTCCACTTTTCTAGTTCCTTATGGTGAAAGCACAGACCTCATCTTTAATAACACTTTACCCCGTATCCAGTACATCAGTAAATTCTATTGATTTTATCTTCAAAACAAACCCAAAATTGTACTACTTATCACAACCCCTTACCATCCTGACCCTGATTCAAAACACCAGAATCCCCTCCTGGTTAGTTACAATAGTGTCTCTTCGTCCACCTTTGGCCCTACTCCCACCATGGTGCTCTATTTGCAAATGACAAGCCAGCAAAGCAATAGAAAGTAAGTCAGATCTTCTAACTCTGGTCAAAAAGTTCCAAAGGCTTACCCTCCTGTTTTATGTGAAGATCAAAGCCTTCTGACCTAAAAGGCACTGTATAATTTGCTGCCCCCATTATCACCATCATCCTTCTTATCTGTTCCTCTCTTCCCTGTTCAACTGGCTGTAACAACCTGTTTCTCCAACACACAACATACAGTTCCACCTCAGGCTCTGCATAGATGTATTTCTGCCTGGAATGTTCTTCAAGATGGCAACATGGTTTTAGGATTCATCACTTTCTGCAGGTCTTTTTTTTTTTTTTTTTTTAAATGTTTTATTTATTTCTGAGAGAACGAGAGAGAGAGCGAGCGAGCGTGAGCAGGGGAGGGTCAGAGAGAGGAGGAGATACAGAATCTGAAACAGGCTCCAGGCTCTGAGCTGGCAGTCAGCACAGAGCCCAATGTGGGGCTCCAACCCACAAACCGTCAGATCATGACCTGAGCCGAAGTCGGACGCTTAACCAACTGAGCCACTCAGGTGCCCCTGCAGGTCTTGATTGCAAAGTCACCTTCTCAGTGAGGCCTTTCCTGGCCACTCTCTAAAAATGTGATACTTCATCTCCACATATTTTATACATTCCTTTCTATTTTCTTCTCCATATAATTTATCACTCTCTAATATATAGTTTACTTATATATCTTACTTATTGTCTGTCTCTCTCATTAAAATATAAGCTCCACAAGGTTATAAGATCAGGACTGGGCTGTTTAACTTACAGTGGGTGGTGCTTTTATGGCCTAAAAATTAGAAGTATTTTAGTAACTCAAAGTGACTGAAGAGCTATGGGATCTGCCCAAGGTAAGAAAGGGAGATCACACAGAGAAAGTTTAACAACAGGGGGAAAGAAAGGAGGGGAACGAAGGGAAAGGGAATGTTTTCTTACCTTACCTCCATAAAGAAGCATTCATTTACTTATTTACTTCACTGATAAAACAAAGTAAAATTTATTCCAGTTCTGAGTCAAATTATGAGAAAACAGAGACAAAACTGTTCACTGACACCTCACTATGCACGAATACCAAAAAACAACAACAGAAAAGATTGTTAAGTTCCATGAGGGCTCATTTTTTTGTTTAAATGCTCTTAAGAAAATGAGAAGTACCTTTTTTTTTTTTTTAATTTTTTTTTTTTTAATTTATTTCTAGGAGAGAGAGAGAGAGACAGCGTGAGCAGGGGAGGGTCAGAGAGAGAGGGAGTCACAGACTGAAACAGGCTCCAGGCTCTGAGCTGCAGTCAGCACAGAGCCCGACGCGGGGCTCGAACCCACAAACCGCGAGATCATGACCTAAGCGAAAGTCGGACGCTTAACCGACTAAGCCACCCAGGCGCCCCGAGAAGTACCTTTACTCTATTGTTTTTTTCCCTACAGACATTCATTCCTCCTTTTAAATACCATGTTTCCCACAAGGTAATATATGTTCTACACAAAACAACAGAAGTAAAAAACATGGAGAAAGTTTAGATAGGGTGACAAACTTAGCCTAAAATTTTTGTTACTAGCTGATCTCACTGTTAACAAGTGATATAATTTTAAACATTAGTAGCATGAGGAAGGATATATCAGCAAAATCCATCTTCTCATTGCTTGGATATTAATTCAACAATTACTGTGACTGCAAGGGTCATTAACACTGTCCTTTTCTAGCACTGGAATAATTCCCAACACAAGGTTTCAAATGCTCAATTTAATAAGAGACTCATTTTACAAATATCCATTTTTTAACACAAAGCTTTCACACACACGTTTTAATCCCTACCAAACTAAATGCCAAGATTTATACTAAAATTCCATATGCTTTCTACCCCAATGGCAAAAAGTTCTATCTTAAAATAAGCTGAACTAAATTCAAAGAGAAAAGGACATAACAATGACTTAAGTCAAAACTTGACATAACTATGAAAACTGTGGTGTAATGGTGAATGTTCCATTTGAAATTATTAAAATGTTAAAATGAGCATTCCTATGTGTGTAGGATGCAATTAAAATGAAAAAAAATATCTTACTACATAAAGTTTCTACTGAAGCATGGGTTACATAATGAACCACCTTGAATTAAAGATGCTATAATGGCATTACTTCAATAGGACTTATCCACCCTCATTGAATTTTAAAGTAGTAGGCAGTAATACAAAATCTACTAAAAATATAAATGAAACCAAAAAGAATTAAACACAGGGACAGGTACTCTATGTTCATGCATAAGAAGACTCAAGTGTCAACAGGCTATTTCTTCCCAACTTGATCTATTCAGTCAATACAATCCTAATCAAAATAACATCAAGTTGTTTTGTGGATATCAACAAGCTGATTTATAAAGTTTATATATGCAGAGGCAAAAGAATAGCTCACACAATCCTGAAAGAGAACAAGTCAGACACTACCCAACTTCAAGACTTAGTACAAAAGCAACAGTAATCAAGTCAGGATGGTATTGACAAAAGAACAGAGAAACAGATCAATGGAAGAGAAAAGAGAGCCCAGAAATAGACCCACATAAATAGAGTCAAGTGACCTCTGACAAAAGAGCATAGAAAAGCGAATGGAACAAAGATAAAGGCAGCCTCCTCAAAAAATGGTGCTAGAACAACTGGACATCCAGAAGTAAAAAAATAAAATTTAAACACAGACCTTATATCCTTCACAAACATTAACTCAAAATGGATCACAGAACTACAATAAAATGCAAAACTATAAAACTCCTAAAAATAACACAGGAAAAAAGGTGACTTTAGGTATAGCAATAACTTTTTAGAGACAACAGCAAAGGCACAATCCATGAAAGAAATAACTAAAAGCTGGACCTCATTAAAATTAAAACCTTCTGCACTGCAAAGGACAATGTCAAGAGAATAAAAAGAGAGGCCACATCTGGGGGAAAAAATATATGCTAAAGACACCTGATTAAAGACTGTTGTCCAAGATATACAAAGAACTCTTAAAACACAACAATAAAAAAATAACACAATTTAAAAAATGGGCAAAAGACCTTTACAGACCCTTCACCAAGGAAGATATACAGAAGGCAAATAAATTTATGAAAAGATGTTCAATATCATATGTTGTTATGGACTGAATGTTTGTGTACCCTCAAAATTCATGCTGAATCTGTTTAACTTTCAGTGTTGGTATCAATCAGGAGGGAGGCTATCGAGAAGTTATTAGGTAATGCGCATGTGCCCTTCTTAAATGAAATTAGTGCCCTCATAGAAAAACAAAAACAGACCCCCCCCCCACCCCCCCGTCCCTTCTGCTATGGAAGGACAAAGCAAGAAAACAGCTATCTATGCACGTGGGGGCAGGTACTCACCGGATGCCAAATCTTAGGACTTCCCAGCCTCCTGAACCATAAGAACTAAACTTCTGTTGCTTATAAGCCACCCAGTCTAGGAGTGCCCGGGTGGCTCAGTCAGTTTGACATCTGACTCCTGATTTCAGCTCAGGTCATGATTTTACAGTCGGTGACATGGAGCCCCATGTTGGGCTCTGCACTAAGTATGGAGTCTGCCTGGGATTCTCTCTCCCTCTCTCTTTCAAAATAAATAAATAAACTTAAAAAAAAAAAAAGCCCCCTAATGTATGGTGTTAGAGACATGTCATTAGAGAACTACAAATTAAACCAAAAATGAGGTAACTCTGTACTAGAATGGCCCAAATCTAAAACACTGACAACAACAGATTCTGGCAAGGATGTAGAACAACAGAAACTCTCATTCACTGATGGGAGAAATGGAAAATGGTACAGCAACTGTGGCAGACTGTTTGTTAGTTACTGAAAAACTAAACAAATTCTTACCATATAATCCAGCAATTGTGTTCCTTGGTGTCTAATGAATTGAAAACTTAGGTCCACTCAAAAACCTGCACACAGATGTTTACAATAGATTTATTCATAATGACCCAACAAGGTGAATGGATAAATTGTCGTTCATCCGGATGATGGAGCATCATTCAACGCTCAAAAGAAATGAACTATCAAGCCATGGAAAGTCATGAGGAAAACTTAAATGCATTTTACTAAGTGGAAAAAGCCAATGTCAAAAGGACATATTGTATGTATGACTACAACTATACGACACTCTGGAGAAGGCAAAACTATAAACATAGTTAAAAGATCAGTAGTAGCTAGGGCTTAGTGGGGAGGGAAAGATGAATAAACAGAGTAGAGAAGATCATTAGGACAATAACTATAGGATATATATTCTGTATGATACTACAATGATGATACATGTCATTACACATTTGTCAAAACCCATACAACAAAGAACACCAAGAATGAGACCTAACATAAACTATGAACTTTGAGTGATTAATGATGCATCAAATATAGGTTCATCAACTATAACGTGTCACTATGGTAGTGGGGAGGCTGTGCATGTGGGGACAGTAGGTATATGGGAACTCTGTACTTTCTGCTCAATTCTGCTATGAAACTAAAACTGCTAGTAAAAATATAGTTTATTTTTTAAATGTTTATTTATTGATTTTAAGAGAGAGAGCAAGGGTGGGGCAGAGAGAGAGGGAAAGAGAGAATCCTAAGCAGGCTCTGCATTGTCAACACAAAGACCGATGCTGGGTGCCATCTCATAACTGCAAGATCATGACTTAAGCTGAAATCAGGAACTGGATGTTTGGGAGGCCTGGGTGGCCCAGTTGGCTACCTGTCCCAATTCAGGTCAGGTCACGATCTTGTGGTTTGTGAGTTTGAGCCCCACACCAGGCTCTGTGCTGACAGTACTGAGCCTGCCTGGGATTTTCTCTCTTTCTGTCCGTCTCTGTCTTTCTCTCTGAACTTTCCCCATGCTTGCTTGCTCTCTCTCTCTAAATTAAGTAAACTTTGAAGAAAAAAAAAGTCAGATGCTTAACTGACTGAGCCACCTAGGTACCCCTAAAAATAAAGTTTATTAATTTAAAAAATACAGGGGTGCCTGGGTGGCTCAGTTGGTTGAGTATCCGACTTCGGCTCAGGTCATGATCTCACAGTTCGTGGGTTTGAGCCCCACACCAGGCTCTGTGCTGACAGTACTGAGCCTGCCTGGGATTCTCTCTCTTTCTGTCCGTCTCTGTCTTTCTCTCTGACCTTCCCCCATGCTTGCTTGCTCTCTCTCTCTAAATTAAGTAAACTTTGAAGAAAAAAAGTCAGATGCTTAACTGACTGAGCCACCTAGGTACCCCTAAAAATAAAGTTTTTTAATGTAAAAATACAGGGGTTCCTGGGTGGCTCGGTTGAGTATCTGACTTCGGCTCAGGTCATGATCTCATGGTTTGTGGGTTCGAGCCCCAGGTTGAGCTCTGTGCTGACAGCTAGCTCAGAGCCTGGAGTCTGTTTCAGATTCTGTGTCTCCCTCTCTCTCTGACCCTCCCCTGCTCCTGCTCGCTGGCTTGCTCTCCCTCTCGCTCTCAGAAATAAATAAAACATTAAAAAAATTTTTTTAAATTTTAAAAAATACAAATAAAGTTTAGATGAATAGATATTTCTATATTAATGCAATAAGTAGTACTTAAGTGTTGGCTTATTAAAAAGTTTCCAACCTACAAAGGGATGCTTTCCAAAAATTTGTGTTAAAGTCAGGTACTTAGGAACTTGAACACAGTAATATAAACGGTGGTTTCAATGCTGGCTCACAAAAGACAATTTAAACCACTTCCCCCATAACTTTTGAAGGCATCAAGAATACCTATCCTCCACTACAAACTGTTAATTCCAACACTCATCATCCTTTTTTTCCCCCTCCCAGGTCTTCTACTATCTTTCAGCTGCAAGAAGGGGAGCAAAGGTAATCTTAATTTATCAATGAGGAGTTTGCTTTAACAAGATTATCAGTGGTTGTCGGAGCTTTGGAGTATCTCTGGCATGAAGAAGCAATTTAATTACATTAAGTAACCTCAAATACTAAATGGACATGTGTGAACTAGACTGGAAACCTAAGCAACCTTTGCACTGGGAAAATGTGTGCTAACTGTAATACCAGCAGCAACAACAACAGACAGCAAAGATGGGGCATTTGTATGTTGCCAGGAGTCACTATGTTAAATGCTATATATCTCATTTAATCCTCACGGTAATACTATGAGATAGACACAGTAACTATCCCAGCTTCAGAGATGAGAAAACCAAAGCTCATGGCAGTTAAGCAGCTTCCCCCTAAAGTCTCCTGGTTCCTAAGAAGGCAGACACAGAGAATCTATCTAGAGAACAAATGTAAGCTTAACCACAATTTGTTTTAAGTCAACAGGTGCTTTCCTGAGTGCTCTGGAAATAATCCTATTTCTCTAGGTTGAACGTAATTAGAAGTTCACAACTTATTCGGGAGAGACAAAAGACAACGAGAGAGGGGAGTAGTTTAGGAAACACTACAAGGAAATAATTCTACTAACTAAAAAGATAGGTCTAGCTATCTGTTAGCAGTTCATAATTATCTCCCTATCACCTCCCTCAGAATGACCTTTCTTTCTTTTTTTTAATGTTTTATTTATTTCTGAGAGAGAGCAAGCGAAAGCAAGAGCAGGGGAGGGTCAGAGAGAGAGAGGGGGATACAGAATCTGAAAAAGGCTCCAGGCTCTGAGCTAGCTGTCAGCACAGGGCTCAACCTGGGGCTCGAACCCACGAACCATGAGATCATGACCTGAGCCTAAGTCGGTCGCTTAACCGACTTGAGACACCCAGGTGCCCCCAGACAGACCTCTTTCCAGTAAATATAAGACCTGTGAAGACTGGTGAAAAATGATGGTATTTATTGCTTGTTAACTCCTACTGTGCCTTCTTGAGCATATGAATTCACTCTGAATCTGAAAAATTCTCTGAGCTTTTATAATATGCAAATTACAGTACTTTGCATACTTTCCTCAAAAAATTCAATGGAGAAAATAGAAAGAAATTCATTCATTCACTGAAAATTTAGTAAGTGTTTGCTATTTTGTGCTGAGCACCTACACGGGAAACTAAAGACATACTGGACACTGCCTTCAGGGAGATTACCACCTAGCTGGGGATAAAGATATTTTAAAAAAACACACACACACACACACACACACACACACACACACACACACACAAGCAAAAGAGAAAATTTGGTACAAAGGAGAGTTATACCTTGCTCAGTGCCAGGGGAATGTGACCTAGTTAGGAAGATCAGGGAAGTGTCACAAAGAGAACAAAGCTTGAAATAATATTTGAAACACCTAAAGGGAGTTAACTAGAAGCTTTAAAAGGGAAGAACTGGGGAAGACTGAATAGCAAATGTAAATGCCCTGAGGCAGTAAGGACCAAGGTACAGTATCATGCACTAAAAATGAGGCCAAGGTAGTTAGAAACAAAGTCAACAGGGGAGAGTACAACAAAAAATGAACTAAAGAGGGAAATAGTAACAAATGTCTATGCAGGACCTTGTCCGGCAATATGAAAGATATTTGGTTTTATACTAAAAGCAAGAGAAAGTCAATAAGCATTTTAAGCATGGGAGGGGGTCATACTAATATTCACATTTTGGAAAACCTCCTCAGATTGCTGTGTGGAGAGTGGTGTGGAAGAGGACCAGAGGGGCTGTGGACGGATTACTGTGGTAATCCAGGTGAAGATGGTAGGCTGGACTAAAGCAGTACTTGAGAAAAACAGAAAAGGACAGATTTGAGAGGGATTTCAAAGTTAAAAATCAACCAAAGTTATGTTTTTGCAATATGGAACAGGAGAAGGGGTATCAAGAATAGCTCATAGTTTTTTGGAGTGTACAATGAGATGGATACAGATACCATTTACCAAGATAGGGACCCTGAAAAAGGAGCTCATTTTGGTCCTATTGGGATTAAGATGCTTTAGAGATACACAAGAAATAGATCTCTCAAGGAGATATGTATCTACAACTCAGAGCTGAGGCCTGGGCAGTACATACACATTTGTGAAACCTAGGTACTTAGGTGGGAATTCAGGTCTTGCAGGCAGGGTGGACCAAACTGAGATAAGGGACACGTGAGATGAGATTATGTGTCACAAAAGGCACACCCGTAAGAAGTATATAAGAGAAGGAGAAGGTAAATGAAAGTGAAGCAGAGGAGAGATTAATTACCTGAAGAGATGTAAGAACAAATTGGGTTTGAAAAAGGATGTCAGAATCTAAGGAAGACTTCATCTGGTAAGGATACAGGGATCATATCAACTCACAGTGAGGAAAATAAAGAAGTAATCTAGAAAGATCTCCAAGATATAGGTTAAATTAAAAAAAAGAAAAGGAAGGTACAGAGTAGCATGTGTATATTAATGCTTCTATTATAAACCGCAAAAGCTATCTACATGCATACGCTAGCAGTAAGAACAGACTCCTTCTAGAAAGCTACACAAGAAAATGCTAATAGTGGTTTCCTCTAAGAAGGATCTGATGCTGTGGAATAAAAAGGAACCCACTTTTCACAGTATATTCTTTTTCTATGCTTAATTACTTACTTGTTCAAAAACGCTTTCTTTAATTTAAAGAAATAAGGGGGAAAATCCCAGTGAGTTTTATATCAATGAACATAAAGGATTTTAAATATGTAGAGTGAATTTATACGATAGGTTTTGTTATCCTCAAACCTAAAACTAGAAAATTGTGGTGCCAGAGATACCCTAATTCTGAAATAATGTAGATATATTTATTTAAAAAAAATTTTTTTTGATGCTTATTGATTTTTGAGAGAGAGAGAAACACACAAGTGTGAGTGGGGGAGGGTCAGAGAGAGTGAGAGACACAGAACTTGAAACAGGCTCCAGACTGTGAGCTGTCAGCACAGAGCCTGACACAGGACTCAAACCCACAAACTGCAAAATCATGACCTGGGCTGAAGGTGGACACTTAACTGACTGAGCCACCCAAGGCACCTCTGAAATAATGTAGATTTAATAAGAGCGTTTAGATATCTTAGCTAGAATTACTTACACTTTCTCAAGTACTTTTTTCCTCTGTACATTGTAAAATTAAGGGCTCATCCAAAACTTGAGCCATTTGCCAATATACTGTAAATTAGTATCACAAATCAGTAACAATTCATTGGATCATCTCATTTTTATTTTCCACCTTACACTTTAAGACAAACTATGACTGGGTAAAATACAACTAACAACTTAATAAATGTGCCAAGCTCTAGTCTAGTTTATTGTGAAGTTTAAACTAAACGCAACTCTAATAAAAGTACCCGTTCACTAGTTTTTCTAAATGTTTTAGCTTTGACACTTGATATAAGGGGCAGGTATGTAAATACATACTTCTACGAAGAAATGTTCTATTGTGAGCTGCCCACACAGAATCCCTAACCTGAAAAAGACGTTCAAAATTCAGTAATTCTTATTTTCCTTCTTATATTCAGCTTTACAGAAGATCTTTTTCCTTAGTGGATAATGTACTTACAAAGCTTAATAATATAGGTAGTGCACATAGATATAAAACAGTGAGGCATTCCCAAAACTCAGTGTTAAGGATTCATTCTTGTAACATTTACGGAGTACCTATTATGTGTTGGGCACAGACAGGAACTAAAAATAAGAGTGATGAACAGAACAGATATGACATCTGCCTCATAAAGAATGCACAGATAGTGAACAAACAACATCCAATTATCATTGGATATGGTTATGAAATAACACTAGATAAATGCAAAGTCACCTATGTAAGCAGAATTATCTACCAAAAAGAGTACAAGAAGACATTACTTAACATACTGATCCTTTGTTTTTTTGTCCTAACATATCTAAAGCATGGACTACACTCCCATCAATTAACACTGGTTCACTCAAGTAATAAGGGGAAAGAAAGGTAAGGAATAGGGTGGAGAAATCTTCCAGGTGATTTTAATAAGCAACCTCCTTAAGAACTAGTAAGTTCACCAATGGCATTACCACATTTAAAATCATGAACCACAGAGCTTTGAAAATTACTGATTCCTAGGCTCTACCTAGGAGATTCTGATTTAATCAACACAGCTGTTAAAGAGGTTTAAAAACTGATGGGGTGATATGATGTGCAACTGAGATTCAAAACAACTGGGGGGAAAAGATTTGATATGCAGGAAGAATGGGAAATGAAAGAATGGAAACATAAGAACATATTCCAATTCTCAGATATGAAAGAAGTATCCTGGGCTCTGTAACTGTTACGCCTACTGAGCAGACAGATGTAAGAGACTTTAATAATTTTGCCAAACTCAATACAATATTTGGATTATAGTGATTACTACGGTGATGCTACTCTGGTGGGTTCAGCCAGGAGCATGGCACCCCCCTGCACAACTTCCCTGATCACCACACCTTAAAAAGCTGCAACGGTAACCAGCAGAATACGACAACTTTTTTCCAAGCACTGGTCAAATAAGGGAAGGTTTTTAAAATATTCTTACTCATATAATGCACAAGTAACTTTGCCTAATGTATATCTGCCATTAAAAAGTAAAAGGTTGTTATTGACAGTTTAAGATCCTTGCTCTTTCTGCTCTGTGCTTTCTTGCCATTTCCCTCCCTTTCTGCTTATAAAGCAGCAGACTTAAAAGCATAAACATGAAGTAGAGCTATCAGAAACAGGTAAACTCTTATTTCAAAATCCTACTTGAAAACATTTATTAAATTCTCTCACATTATATTCAACATTTAGAAAAGTCTACATAATAGGAAAATATATTATTAATTGTACGTAATATATAATTATTAAATCTAGAACATTCACCAATAACATCACTAGTTACTACAGGATCGTTGTGCTGTAAAATACTTTTAACAGAACTGAACAATTTGAGACCTGTAACTGCCATTCAAGGATTTAGTAATACCTTATCATCTACAAAAGCAAATATTCACTAAGAAGATCAAGAATACAGTAATCGGGGCGCCTGGGTGGCTTAGTCGGTTAAGCATCTGACTTTCGCTTCGGTCATGATCTCGCGGTTCGTGGGTTCGAGCCCCACGTCGGGCTCTGTGCTGACAGCCAGCTCAGAGCCTGGAGCCTATTTCAGAGTCTGTGTCTCCCTCTCTCTCTGACCCTCCCCTGCTCACGCGGTCTCTCTCTCTCTCTTAGAAATAAAAATTAAAAAAAAAAAAAAAGGAATACAGTCTGGGTGGCTCAGTCGGTTAAGTGTTGGACTTCGGCTTAGGTCATGATCTCATGGTTCGTGGGTTCAAGCCCTACATTAGGCTCTGTGCTGACAGTTCAAGCCTGGAGCCTGCTTCAGATTCTGTGTCTCCCTCTCTCTGCTTCTCTCTCAAAAAATAAATGAAAAAAAAAAAAGAAGAATACATTAATCCATGTGACACAGAACAGTTTTATTGGTATAATAGTGGAATACTAAGATGGGGTCAGAAATTTGATATTACAAAAGCAGTCGCTACACAGTAAGCTAAAACCAAATACTCCTTAGGATAGGCCTGACATAGAACTTGTTACTAATGTAATCCATACTCTGTTATCTCCAGTATTCTCTCTCACCTTGATAGATTCTTTTCTCTATTTCCATCCCATATGATCTGGGCTCTCCCTGAATGCAGTTCAGTCTTTAGCTTCCTACTTTTTGCTATATGTAATGCCACAGATATTATCACCCATTATATATTAATTGCTTAGAAATATCCTATTTCATAGACAGTTCCTAAATCTTCAGTTGTAGCATTGCAGATTTGCATTTATCACTCTGCTTCCTCAAATATTAAACACAGTACTTGTCTGTCCTACTGTCACCTGAAACTCAATGAAGTTAAAGTAATTTTTGAAACAAACCTGCCCTTCTAAAGTCCAAAAATTATAGCACTTGACAAAAGTGCAGGAGGGACAGTCATGTTTATCCACGACTGGTGGGAGGAGGAAGGAGAACAACTTTCTGAGAGAAACTATCCTAAGAGAATAAACACAGATGTGGATGAAGATTTTTCTACAAGGAGGCTGAAATATAACAGTAATGAGACTCAAAATGACTTCAATGTCCAACAAAAAGTACTAAGTTAAATCATTTGTGGTTTTCAAAGAACAATGATAACTAAAAATCAAGTGTTGAAGGTTATTCAGTGGCATGGAAAAATATGGTTAAGGTGAGAAAGGTCACCAAACTATACCAATAGTAACTTAAAAGTGTAAAATATGTATATGGATAAAAACATTAATAGTGGTTATATCTACAGTAAACTCATAGTTGATTATATATGGTTTTGCCTTTGTCTTACCAAATATTGTATAATAATTATACTTCTATAATTAGAAAAAAAAATTTTTAACGGCACTTTATCACCAACTATGAAGGCATAAAACTAACGGTATCAGAAGGGCATGGAAGTCCTTTAGAACCCTTGCAAACATTACTCAGGTCTTTGCTCAAGCCATTTCTTCTCCCTAACCTCATCATTCCTACTTCCTTCAATACTCTATCTGAATTCACTAATAAACAGAAGGCCCTTTGTAATGTTAAGAGGGACTCCTCCTTCTTTTTGAGCTTATCTAGAACATACTGCTATTTGGCTTTTTGGTAAGGGTGCACTGACTGAAGGCCAACTAGAAGTGCACAGGGACTTGAGGTCAAGGAAAAAACAAGAAACATATAAACAACCCCTGAAGGCACAGAATAGTAGCATGTTTCAAAATAACAGCCTTGAATTAACAGGAAAAGACTGAGTGATGTTCAGCACATAATTTGTTTCCTCAGCACATATTCTTTAACACTTAAAATTAATGTGTTAGACCAAAGAGACAGGTCAACTAAATCAAATGTGGTATCCTCGAATGGACCCTGGAATCAAAAAAAGGGAGATTAGTGAAAAACTGATAAAATATAAACAGAGCCTGGAGTTTACTTAACAGAAACTAGTATTAATTTTCTAAGTATCTAATATTAATCCAGTATTAATTTCTGGTTACTAATATTACTTGTCACAAATGTAGCAGAAGACTTCATAAATACTTTGTCATTTGCAATTGCTTTCTATTGCCTAAGGGACAGGCACCAGTACACAGTACTAAGTCAACAGTAGTACTAAGGAAAGTCGATATGACCCTCTCTACTCTGTGGGTAGAGATGAAGTCTTCGCCTGGCACACCAGTGCTCTTCTGGACCACACTGCCTCATGTCCAGGGCTTGGTTTTCATTCAGCTCTCGGAGGGAAGGTTTCAGCCACTACAGCATTAAGAATCTTTTTATTTCACAGCATTCCCAGAAATGGCATCCATTTTTAACAAGTAGTATGGAGCTATACTGATCATTTATATAAAAAATATTTCCTACTAAGCTTCTATGTCCCGTTCAATTTTCCTATGAGTAGAGGTAAAGGTTTTGTCTCACATTTGATACCCTGTATGAGGACCAAAATCTACTTAAAAGGGTAAAAAATAAACAAGAAATGCCACTGAATCTTAGAGGTATTACTCTTCCTTATACTTTTTTAGAGAAAAGGAAATGTGAAGTATCAGAAGGAACCACTAAGAGCCTACTTATGAAAATTCAAGTCTTCCGCTCTCCTAAGGTAAAAAGTATTTCATTTACTGCACAGTCCAACTCTTTTGAACAACTTCACAATGTGACAGTAAGGAGAATGGTTTTATAAAAATCCCAGCAAGTGTTTTGTTAAAAGGCATTTAAACTATGATTATTTTGAATAATAGCTGCTGAAGTGATTTCCTGTCACCAGATTAAACAGTTTTTCTAGTATTTTTAACCTGCGATCTACCTAAGAGCTCTAGTGATTACCTATCCTCATCCTTTATATCACACCTTACACTAAATAGAGATTACATTTTATTCTAACCTTAACAGTTTAGATGTTACAGCATTTTTATATGTCCCAAAGCAGCTAGTATAATGCTTTACACATAACACTCAATGAATGCTTGCTGAATAAATGTCAAACATTATAAAAGGCATCATGGCACAAGATGGATTCTTTATAAAAATTGTTTTGTCCTATCCACCAATTTTTTACTTCATGTACACCAAAAGCCAGGTACTGTAGACTGTGGTAGGGATAAATAAGATGCCACCTAACTAAACTTACAGATATGAAAATGGTTAAATGCAATGGGGTATATAACAGGTGCAAAACTACAGATAGTGCAATGACCCATGGAAGGAGGAGGAGGAGGTATTAATTCTGTTTAACTGGGTTGAATAGGAGGCTCTATGCGTGCCCAAACACATGGCAATCCTCCATTTCCCAGTAAAAGGAGAAAAAGTTTTCCTCAATTTATTTTTTTTTTAAATTTTTAATGCTTATTTTTATTTTTGAATGAGGGAGAGATGGGGAGAGAGACAGACAGAGAGAGAGAGAGAGAGAGAGAGAGAGAAACAGCATGAGCAGAGGAGGGGCAAGGAGAGGGAGACACAGAATCCAAAGCAGGCTCCAGGCTCTGAGCTGTCAGCACAGAGCCTGATGCCGTGCTTAAACTCATCAATCACAAGATCATGACCTGAGCCAAAGTCGGATGCTTAACCAACTGAGCCACCCAGGCACCCCAAGTTTTCCCCAATTTAAGTGTATTAATTTTTGGAACACCAAGGAAGCCGTCACATAGCCACTTAAATTATTTACTAGTTTAGCTACAAATATTTTAAATCACCTAATATAATAATAAATTAACTTGCAAATAATGCTTTCTTCCACTGTTTCATTAAAATTTTATTCAACTCCTTGGGGTGCCTGGGTGGCTCAGCTCGTTAAGTGTCTGATTCTTGGCTTTGGCTCAGGTCATAATCTCATGGTGGTGAGCTGAGCTCCGCGTCAGGCTCTGAGCTGCCACCATTGGAGCCTGCTTGGGACTCTTTCTCCCTCTCTCTCTGCCCCTCCCCTGCTCTCTTTCAAAATAATAAACATTAAAAAAAAAAAAAACTTATTCAACTTCTTATCATTAGTGTTATGATTGTTACTAGAAGTCTTTTCTAGAGTATATTATCTTCACTTCTAAATTACTGAGATGCAGCACTTTTTGATTCTTCAATTGATGCTGTTGTCAAATTTTATCAGCCAAAGTATTGTTTGTACAATGTTAAGACCAATGTTTTTTCATTCAGACTAAAAGGGTATTTATTCATTATATGCTCAATTTAACCATTTATTTTATTCTTTTAACTGTTTTAATCAGGTTGGTTGATGTATAATTTATAATAAAACTCACCATTTTGAAGTAAACAATGTGATGAGTTTTGACAAATGTATATGAATCCTATAACATAGCCACAATCTTGAAACAAACATTTCTACTACCTCAGAAGAGTTCCCTGGTGTTCCTTTGCCGTTAATCTCTTCTTCCCACTCCATGGCTCCTAACAACTACTGATCTACCTTCTGCCATTCTAGTTTTGTCTTTTCTAGAACATCCTATCATTGGCAGCATGCAGTATGTAGGATTCTGTAACTGAATTCATTCGTTTAGCATAATCCCTTTATACTCATCCATGTTGTGGTGTTTAACAGTTCATTCAATCACACAGATACTTCACAAATTTATTCATTCATTCATTCAACTAATTAGTAGACACTGGATTATTTTCAGCTCTGGCCAATTAGAACCACACAACTGCTAGAAATATTCAAAGTACATCTCTGTGGAAGTATGCTTTCATTTCTCTTCAGTAAAAGCCTATAAATGATATTACTGAGTGTATTAGCTTCTTAAAGCTACTACCACAAAGTATTATAACATGGGTGGCTTAAAACAACAGAAATGTACTCCCTTTACAACTGCATAGGCTAGAAGTGTTTCAAGGTGTAGGTAGAGCCATACTGTCTTGAGGCCTCTAGGACTGAATCTGTTTTGTCTTTTCTTATTTTCTGGTACTATCAGTAATCCTTGGCAGCACTTGGTTTACAATCGCATAATTCTAACCTATACTTCCATCGTCATATGGCATTCTCCTTTTATGACTGTCTTTATGTGGCCTTCTCTCCCTTCTTTGTCTTCTGTGGCTTTCTCTTGTAAGAACACAAATCATACTGGATTAAAAACTCCCTATTGCAATATGAATTTATCTTAAGTTGTGATAGTCTTTTTTTTTTTTCTTTTGANGGAAGAATCTTAAGCCAGCTCCACAGCTCAGTGAGGAGCCCAATATGGGGTTTGATCTCAATTAAAAGGCCATGAGATCCTGACCTGAGTTAAAATCAAGAATCAGATGCTTAACCGACTGAGCCACGCAGGTGCCCCCAATGACCTCATTTTTTAAATAAGGTCACATTCTGAGGTACTGAGGGGTAGGACTTAAATATAAATAATAAATTTATAAAAATAAATATACCCTTCTGGGGAACACAATTCGACTGACTACACTGGGTCATATGGTAACTGTATGTTGATAACCAACAAAATGCGAACCTTTATTCAAAGTGACTGTAACATTTTGCCTTGTACCTCAACAGCAATGTAGGTCAGCTCCACATCCTCCCCAATCCTTGGTATGATCCATTTTTGTTTTAAAGTTCATGTGTAGTTGTATCTCACTGTGGTTTTAATTTGCATTTCCTTCATGACTAATGATGTTAAGCATTACTGTTAATTTATAAAGCTTTGTAGGTGACATGCCTATTCAATCCTTTGCCCATTTTGAATTTGCTTCTCACAATTAAGATGTAACAGTTTGTTGAATGCTCTGGATACAAGCCTTTTATCAGATATAGGTTCTGCAAATATTTTTGTCTATAACTTACTTTTAATTTTCTCAACAAAGTCTTTGATCTAGAGGACGTCCAATTTACCCATGTTTTTCTTTTACTTCATGCTTTTTTTGTGTCCTAAGGAATCTTTGCTTAATCTAAGAACATGAAAACTGTTCCATTCTTGAAGTTTTATCATATTTAGCTTTTACATCTAGATTACCATTTTGCATTAATTTTTATGTATGATGAATGGCAACGGTCAAAGCTGGTTATTTTACAAACAGGTATTCAGTTATTCTAGCATCATCTGTTGAAATCCTTTCCCCACAGGATTATTTTGGCACTTCTGTAAAAAGTCAGTTATGTGTAGATTTATCTGGGGACTCTCTATGCTGTTCCACTGATCTGTATGTCTACCTTTCTGCCAATACCACATGATTCCGGTAGCTTTATAATATGTCTCGGAATCAGGTAGTGTGAATCCTCCCATTTCTTCATTTCCAAAAATTAGAATGTCCAAAATGGTGCCAGACACAATCCATTCCCTCCATCCTATCCATTTCAACTTATGAAATACGGTATTTCAAAGATATCATCCCCAAAAAAGACAATTACATCTCTGTTGTTTAAAGAATATACTGTATTAATATCACCTACAACGCTGGAGGCTTACTTTAACATATACCAAAAGTTCAATTTCATATAAAATCAATCTTGAAAACTAAGACAGCTGACTATTAAAAGATCAAAAGAATTCATTACCAGCTTATATTGTCATTATGTAAGCCTCCTCCTGCCCCCATGGCCCCAGTGAAAGAACCCTGAGAACGTACAGAGTAAGATTTGTATTAGCAATAATAATTATCTAAAAATTAATTCATACTCTTTAAAAACATATAAAAACTCAATAAAATGATAATTCTTGTATATAAAGAAAATTTAGTCATTATAAGAACTGTATAATGACTAAAATACCTCAGGAAAAGAGATATTATATATAGATCACTATATCTATCTACATACCTACCTGTATACATTTCCATGTACATCTTGCTAATATTATATAAATCACAGAATAAGTGTTACCTCAGAAATTTTTTACTTCTAGATTTCACTAAAAACTACCGAAAATGGTGTTGTTCCTTAAAGAGAATGCATACAAATACAGAAACAAAAGTTTTTTCTATAATATACACAAATTAAAAATTATGAATCCTAATTCTAAAGTCCTTAAGTTAAACAGTTTATGAATGATATTTATACTATATATTATATAATTTTTCCAAATGAGATTTTGCGAATTATCTAAATAGAATTTACCTATTAGTCAGCTAAGCGTCTGACTCTTGATTTGGGCCTATGTCATAATCTCACATTTCATGGGATCGAGCCCCATGTCAGAAGGCTCTGCACTGTCAGTTAAGAGCCTTGGGATTCTCTCTGTCCACCCCTCACTCCTGCTCGCTCTCTCAAAAAAAAAAAAAAAAGTATCTACCTAGAATTATCTAAACACTAGCACTTTGTTTTTTTCCTCTACATTTCATAAATTGTGTCAAAATTCTTCTGTGAAAATGTTATCACATATCCTTCAAATATGTTAACTTTTGAAAAATCTCCATGACAATGATAAAATTGTGTTTAAGTTCAAATTCTGATTTTTTCTATTACTCAAACCACTTCACCTGTTGAAAGCCATTATTTTGTTCTTCTCAATATCTCTTTTGAGACATCAATATAAGCTGAACTAACATACAATTGAGTATACATACTATAATTTGAGTGGGGCATAAAATAATATTATGACATGCTAGTTCCAGCAAATTTCAGATAGAGTTTGATAAGCCTAAAATTAGGTTTGTGTAAAAATTCCAATGGTTCTAAATGATAGTTGGGATATGGAAGAAATTTAAAAATTATATTTTTCAATCTCATTTTCTTTGTATGTTCAAATTATAATGATACACTTAAATTTTTCTTTTATTTTTCAGACTGAATTTTTCTTTAGAAAAATACTAGCTTAAAAAAAAGCTATAGAGTTAACAAAAGAATATGTACAAATGAAAAAGTACTAAGATTCAAAGAACAAAGAACATATTCAAAAGCACAGCATGATTCACTCTGGTATTTTTTTTGAAACTTCATTATTTTATCCGTATCATCTACACTACAGAGATTCCCTATGATAGCAGCCATTTGAATAAATTAGCCAAACGGTTCTTCTGTAGTCAACATGTATGCAAGAATAATATACATCTCTATCAGATAGCAGAAGCTGACTCTCCAGAAAAATAAATGTTTCCATTTAAATATTAATGTTGAATATGTGTTATTTCATACAATTGCTACCAGATGAATAAGGCCAAGTTCTATTTTTCTTTTCTTTTGAATACTGATGTTCACTTTAGCTTTCATAAGATATTACTTCAGCACAAAGCTTCACAGTGTCAGAGATGTCTCCCAAGGAAAGCTGGGCACAGAATGTGCTCCAAGTAGCACTCTAAGCTTCTGCTTCTTCAGAGAATAAAAGCCTCAGAAGAGTGATTATCAGCAGTTTTTGGTTTCCAGTTCTGGCTAATGGAGTACCTCCCTGATACAGGTTCCCCAAAGCAGAAAATAACTTCTGCACAGTGAGACCTGGTTACATGGCATTTCCAAATCAGCTTTTGTGGGCCTGGCAAACTCTGAGCTAGACAGAAACAACAGTGTTTAAAAAGTCATTAGTCTGGAACCATTTAAATCAGGGGAAAAGCTGACCAAGTTAAACTGTTACACAGTCCCTGTGTTATAGGAGAAGGCACTAAGATATTAACACAGGCCTTTTTTGAGCAGGCATGGTAAAATTTCAAATGAACCATAATAAAACTGAAATAGTGTATATCTTCCAAAATGGAATAAAAAAATAATAAACAAGTAAAAAGTCTTCAATAAATTTACAAAGGGAGAAAGAAAAAGTACAAGAAAAAGGGGGAGGAAGTAGTAAGTCAGGGACAGAAAAAGAAAAATCGGAAGCACTAGGTAGATGAGAGAAACATATTCCAACCACAATAAATGTAAGTAGATCACTTTTCAGAGACTGTAAAACTGAATTCCCCGACACACACACATGCATATACATACAGTAATATGGTACTTTTAAAAGACAAAAAAACCCAAAGCTATGAAGATGTTTCAATTTATTGAGGCCTATCATTTTTTTTTTTTAAATTAATGTTTATTTGACAGAGACACAGCGGAAGCAGGGGAGGGGCAGAGAGAGAGGGAGACACAGAATTGGAGCAGTCTCCAGGCTCTGGGTTGGCTGTCAGCGCAGAGCCCAACACGGGGCTCGAACCCACAAACCGTGAGATCATGACCTGAGCCGAAGTCAGACGCTCAACCGACTGAGCCACCCAGGTGCCCCGAGGCCTATCATTTTTAACTAGCTTTTACCTAATAAAATATCCTCAAGACACTGCTAACAGGAAAGATGAAATAAATGCATACCTTCCCACACTTCCAGTTTTCATTTTGGTTAAGTCAAGCAGGGAAAATAAATGAAAATATAAAATATTTGAACCACAAAATTAATGCAGACATACAGAACTTTATATAATGGAGACATTACAGAACCTTATACCTAACAAATAGAGAAGTCACATTTTTCTCAAACATACTGAAAATACTTACAAAATCTAACCATGTATTAAGCCAAAAAGCAAATTTCATCAAATATTTAAATTCACAGTATCAGAGGACCCACAAATGCAGCTCATATTAAAGTAAAAAAGCTGAGGATCAGCAAGCTAAACATCCTACAACTACAAGAAGAGCTACAGTATAAAGTTACAATAAATAAGAAAGGAAGTTACATAGGGAAGAGTATAAATTATTGAAAAAGAACACAAACACAAAATACAAAATCAACAAAGACTGAAAGGGTTTTTTTTGGCTAAAATTCATAAAATAAATAATCTCAGACAAGAGTGAATGAGAGAAGGCACAAACAACAGACATGAATAAATCTTAGACAAATGATCCTATCCTTAGAGAAATTTAAGTTACCAAAAGGAAGCTACTATGAGAATACTGCTGTAATCAATGAAGTAATTGATTGGTAATTTTCCTCGACATTTTTCCCCACCCCAAACCACCCCAAATGCAAAACTTCCAGATCCAAATATTATTTTACAGAGCTCTAACAAATTTTAAGCAATAAATCATTCCAATTTCCAAAAAATTCCTTCTGAGGCCAATATAACTTTGATATGAAAAAGGCGTTAAAAGTACAAGTTAAAAAGACTTAAAAGCTAATCTTATTAATGAACACAGATGCAAAATTCCTAATAAAAGACCATATCCAAGTGTATATTTATTAAAAAAAGATAATATACAACAACCAAACTGTGATGTTTTTTGCCATCATAAAAACATACAAACTTAATTTCTCATAACAGATAAAATAATCATAAAACCATGATTATTTCTTGATAGCAAATAAACATTTTGATAAAATTTAATAACCAATAAATAGTTTACATAGGAACACTACTAACACAAAATATTTTCTTAGAAAATCAGAAAAAAGGGGAGCGGGACTTTCATTAAAGACTCAAAAGAAACCTCATATTCAAAGATGAAAATCTGTATCATTCTTGTTTAAAATCTGGAATAAGACAGGAGGCACACTTATGATGTTGTAGACCTGAAAATTACAGTAAGAAAAAGAACAGAATGGAAAAGGATTTCAAAAAATAAGGAAACTGGTCATTCAGAAATAACAGGATTGTCTACACAGAAAGCTCAAAAAATACATATGCAAATTATTAGAACTGATAAGACTTTAGGTAAGGGTGCTAGATATAGATAAAAAGACAACAGAAAAAATAAACTTAATTTCTATATAGCAGGACAGGAACTGAAATTTTTAGATGATATAATTTATAATACCACCAAAAATATTAAACACCTAGCAATAATTCTAACAATAGATATGCAATACTTCAATCAAAGAAATCCTAAATTAGTGCTTATGCACTATTAGTGCACTCTTCACAATGAAGAGTCAACATTTTTAAAAATTTTACTTTTCCCTAATTTGATAAACAAATTTGATAAAATGTGAATCAAAACTACAAAAAGAAATTTTTAAGGAACTGATAAGCTGATTCTCAAACTATATGGATGCGTCAAGCAGCTCCTGGTGGAGATATGGATTCTTGCCCTACCAGACATAAAGACTCATGAGAACTATGGTAATCAACACAGGATAACGAAATATTTGTGCAAGGACAGACAACTTTATCAATAAATCAGAAGAGCCTGACATAGAAACACATATACGGAACCATGAAATGACAGAGGTGGCACTCCGGACACTGGAAAGACTATTCAATTCAACAAAGGTATCAGAATACTAAAACAGTCACTCAGATGGGGAAAATACAATTGGACCACTAATTTACACTGTCCAAAGAATCTATTCTTGATAGATTTAAAATAATATCTTCAAATCCTTAGAGCAGGGAAACAGTTCTTAAACCAGACATTAAAAAAAGGGCTAACTATCCAAGAGACTGACAGAAACAAAGTTCACTACACAGAAATAAAAGTTGGAATGGAAGATAAACATAAAAGATGTTCAACTTCATTATCATTCAGGAAAATGCAAAATTAAACTATGACAAGATACAATTTTTACACACGTGAATTAGGAAAAAATCAAAAGCTCTGAAAACCGTCAGTGTTGAAAAGCATCCAGAGCAAAGGGAATTACTACACTCTGCTGGATGGGACCGCACAACGGTGCATCACCTACTTAGCATTAGCTTGCATGGATGAACATAAAACATACTCTGTGACTCCCCCACCCCCCCATCCCATTCCACTACTAGATATATAACTAAAGAACCTATTCACATATACCAGAACACATGTTAAATAAACTTCACGTTAAAATTTCCTATAACAATATTCCCTACTACTACACTATATCACAGTATATTCACATAATACAATGGTATACAGCAATGAAATTTAATGAGCTATATCTACATGCCATGACTCAAACCTTGAAGCAAGAGTTTAGGGAAAAAGGAGTTTTGCCTCAAGGTGGCAATGTAGGAGGATCCTGAACTCACCTCCTCCCATGGACACACTGAATCTACAGCTACATATGGACCAGGTCTCTTTGAAACAAACCTAAAACCTAGCGGAGTTACTCCTATACATTGAGTGAACAAGAAAAAACCCACAATGAAATGGGTAAAAGAGGCTGAGACATGATCTTGCTGTTGCTACTACCCCCCTGGTGTGGGGATCCACATCAGGAGAAAACTCACAACTGAGTTTCTCCCTGAGAAACAAAGGGTTGTTTCTCCCTAAAGAACAAAGGTTTGAACCCCACATCTGGCACAACATTTAAGGTCTGCACCTAAGGACAGGCCCACAAAACATCAGCTCTGAAAGCCAGGAGGGCATATATCCACAATACCCATAAGGTTACTGTAAACTAAGAACCAGGTCTTAAGAGGCTCACACATATTCACAGGGGCTACACTACACCACAGGACCCAGAGGAGAAGCAGCTTATTGAAATACTCAAGTCTTTCCATGAAAGAGGCCTAAGTGCTTATCTTGAAAGCTTCTATTTAAGGGGCAGACATCTAATTTAATACATATTTAGCCTACTGAAATACTCTCCAAAAAACTGCAAAGACCAGTGGGCACCATCTTCAGTCTCTCCCTTCACCTCACTCCAGGTCATGGTAGCTCCTAGAAAGGAGCTTATGAATATGTCTGGCACCCACCCCCTTGACAGCGCAGCTCTGATGGCCACCAGAGCTTGTGTTGACAGGTTCAACAGATGGCAGCAAACAAAGAAACAGTTCTTACGTGGCTATCACCCCAGGGGTCAGTACAGAGAGAGCAGAGAGAACATCCATCTCCCAGTTGTTCTGTGAAAGAGGTTTAATTGCACAACTTTAAAAGATACTACCTAAAAGCCCAGCTTCTAATCGGCTGAATCCATGTGCTGGCTGAGATCCTCCCCTTTGGAACACTGACAAAATGTTAACACACCCTGAATTACTGGGAGCAACTAAGAACAAAGCAGGCTGAATGGACAATCACAAGGTCTGAAAGACACCTAAGAGCTGGGGCAGGGTTAAACAATGGGGTTCATCTAAACTAGGCCATTCCTTTAAAACTGAGAGAGGTGGCTGTTTTATCTAAGGCATAAAAACCAACCCAGAGAGTGAGGGAAAATAAAGAAATAGAGGAATATATTCCAAATGAAGGAAGATAAAACCTTAGAAAGAGAGCTTAATGAAAGAGAAGTGATAAATAGTTCAAAATAGCAGTCATAATGATACTCACTGAAGTCAAGAGAACAATACATAAAGACAGACTTCCAAGAGAGACAGAACATACAAGAAAACACCAAATAGGAGCACCTGGGTGGCTCAGTTGGTTGAGTGTCTGACTCTGGATTTGCATTCAGGTTGTGATCCCAGGGTTGTGGGATCAAGCCCCATGGTGGGCTCTGTGCCTATCACAGAGCCTGCTTGGGATTCTCTCTCTCAAATAAAAAACAAGAAAGGAAGGGGCGCCTGGGTGGCTTAGTCGGTTGGGCGTCCGACTTTCGCTTAGGTCATGATCTCGCGGTTCGTGGGTTCAAGCCCCGCGTCGGGCTCTGTGCTGACTGCCAGCTCAGAGCCTGCAGCCTGTTTCAGTCTGTGACTCCCTCTCTCTCTGACCCTCCCCTGTTCACGCTGTCTCTCTCTCTCCTAGAAATAAATAAAACATTAAAAAAAAAAAACTTGTAAAAAAAAAAAAAAAAAAACAAGAAAGGAAAATACCAAACAGAAATCATACAGATCAAGAATATAGTAACTGAACTGGTAACTACAATGAAGGGTGTTCAGCTGACCTTAGGACCAGCCACCTTAAGGACTCATCCAATCAGCGCAACCACGCCCATTAAAAAAACAAAGACTGAAAGAAAGAAAAAAAGTGGAGACAGCCTGTGGGACTTATTGGACAACAGCAAGTGTACTAACATTTGCATTATAAAAGTCTCAGAAAGAAAAGAGAGCGGAAGAAAAGTTTTTTGAAGAAATAAAGACTGAAAACTTCACTAACCTGGAGAAGGACAGCCCAAAAGATCCAGGAAGCCCAAAAGGACCCAAATAAGATGACTCCAAAGAGACCCACATCAAGACACATCATAATTAAAATGTCAGGAAAGACAAGGAGAGAATCTTAAAAGTAGTCTGAAAAAAACAACTTGTAACATACAAGAATAACATAACTGGATTTTTTAGCAGACATTTTGCAGGCCAGAAGGAACTGGAAAGATAGAATTCAAAGTGCTTGAAGGGAAAAGAAAAAAAAAAAAAAGCCAAAAAACAAGAATACTCTACCAGCAAAACTGTCCTTCAAAGTTCAGTAAGAGAGTTTTTCAGACATGCAAAGGCTAAAGGATTTCACCACCAGACCAGCCTTACAAGAAACATTACAGGGACTTTTTAGCTGAAGTGAAAGGGTGCTAATTAGTAACAGAAACACATATGAAAGTACAAATCTCTCCTTAAAGCAAATAAATAAATAATAAAACTCAGAACATTCCACTGCTGAAAAGGTGTTTGGTTAATCATTTGGGAATCTAGCTTGAAGGTTTAAAAGATAAAAGTATTAAAAGCAGTGATAACTATAATACTTTTGTTAATGGATACACAAGACAAAAAAGTGTTAAGTAGTGGTAACATAAACATAAAACACCCGGGAAGAGGGTAAAAACATAGACACTTAGAATGAGTTCATTCAAAGTTAAGTTGCTATTAACTGTTAGAAGTTATTTAATGTAAGCCTCTAGTAACCACACAGCAAAATCTTACAACACCTGCACAAAAGATAAAAAGAATGTAAGCATATCACTACAGAAAATAAATCACAAACAAGCAAGAGAAGAGGAAAAGCACAAAGGAATTATACAACATCCAGAAACAATGAACAAAATGGCAGTAAGTCCATCCCTATCAATAATTACTTTAAATGTATATGGGCTACCTTCTCCAGTCAAAAAACAAAGACTAGCAGATGCATTAAAAAAGCCCACAGCTACCAACACATTCACTCCAAGAGATTCACTTTAAATATAAGGAAACACAGAGACTAAAAGTAAAGAGATGGAAAAAGAATCCATGCAAATGGAAAGTAATAGACAAAACAGACTTTAAGGACAAAGAATGCACTAAGAGACAAATAAGGTTGATAAAGAAAATCCAACAAGAAAATAGAACACTTGTAAATATTTATAAACCAAACATAAGAGAACCTAAACATGTAAAACAAATATTAACAGGTACAAAGAGAGAAATATAAATAAAATAACAGCAGAGGACTTTAATTCTCCTTTTTAATCAATGCACAGTTCATCTAGACCAAAAATCAACAAGGCAGCCTTAAATGACAGGCTAGACTGGATGGACTTAACAGACATGTACAGAACATTTCATCCAAAAGCAAAATATATCTTTTCACGCACACATGGAACATTTCTAGGATAAATCATGTTAGACCACAAAACCAGTCTTAATAAACTTAAGAAGACTGAAATCATATCAAGCACCTTTTCCAACTACAATAGTATGACACCATAAATCAATTACAAAAAGAAAACTATACAACACACAAATATGTGAAGATTAAACAACATGCTACTGAACAACCACTGGGTCAAAGAATAAATTTTTAAAAATTAAAAAAATACCTTGACACAAATGAAAATACAACACACCAAAGCTTATGGAATGCAGCAAAACCAGTTCTAAGAGAAAGGTTCATAATGCATACAATTAAGACACAAGAAAGATGTCAATTAAAATTACAAACCTAACTTTATACTTCAAAAAACTAGAAAAAGAACAAACTAAGCCAAAAGTTGAAGGAAGAAAATAATAAAGATAAGAGCAAAAATAAATGACATAGAAGCTAAAAGACAAAGGAAATGAAACTAAGAGCTGGTTTTTTGAAAGGTAAAATAGAAAAGCCATCAGCCAGACTCACCAAGAAAATGTGAGAGGACTCAAAGTTAGGGGGAAAAGAAAAACAAAAAAACAGCAGATAAAACAATGGATAGCACAAAGGATCATGAGACTACTATTAACACTTATGCACCAAAAGACTGGACGAAGAGAAGAAGTGGATAAATATCCAGAAACACACAATCTATCCAAGATGTAATCATGAAGAAATAAAAAATCTGAACAGAGCAATTACCAGTAAGGAGATTGAATTAATAGTCAAAACCACCCAACAAACACAAGTGCAGGACCAGATGACTTCACTGGTGAACTGCACCAAACATTTAAGAAGAATTCATACCAATCCTTCTCAAATTCTTCCAAAAAATAGAAAAAATGGTAACACTTCCAAAGTCATTTTATAAGATCATCATACTCTGATACCAAAACCAGACAAGGACACTATAAGATAATTATAAGCCAATAACCCTGATAAACATAGATATAAAAATCCTCAACAAAATATGAAGAAATCATATTCAACAGTACATTAAAAAGATCATATACCATGATCAAATTACATTTACTGCAGGAATGCAAGGATGGTTCAATATATGCAAATCAGTTACTGTGATACACTACATTAATAAAATGAAGGATGAAAATCAGTATCATCTTGGGGTGCCTGGGTGGCTCAGCAGGTGGAGCGTCTGACTCTTGCTTTTGGTTTAGGTAATGATCTCGCAGTTGGTGAGTTCAAGTCCTACACGGGACTCTGTACAGACAGCACAGAGCCTGGAGCCTGCTTTAGATTCTGTGTCTCCCTCTCTCTCTGCCACTCTCCCACTTGCGTTCTCTCTCTCTCTCTCTCTCTCTCTCTGGCAAAAATAAATACTAAAAAAATATTTTTTAAGAATCATTATCTCAATAGATGAAGAAAAAGAATCTGATAAAACTCAACATTTATGATAAAAACTCTCAAGAAAGTGGGTATAGAGAGAACATAATAAAGCCAATAATCTCAAGCACATCATACTCAATGAAGAAAAGCTTAAAACTTTTCCTCTATGATTAGAAACAATATGATGATAACTACTCCCACCACTTTTATTTGATCCAGTATTGAAAATTCTAGCTCGAACAAATGGATCCAAACCAGAAAAGTTAAACTGCCTCTGCAGGTGGCATGATATCATAAAGATAACCCTAAGGATTACACCAAAACAGTGTTAGAACAATAAGTAAATTCAGTTACAGGACACACACACACACACAAAATCAAATGCACAAAGTCAGTTGAGTTTCTATACACTAACAATGATTTAGCAGTGAAATTAAGAAAACAATTCCATTTACAATTGCCATCAAAAAGAATAAAATATCTAGAAATGAATTTTACCAGGTAGGTGAAAGACCTGTACAATAAAAACTTTAAGACATGATGAAACAAATAGAAGAAATAAATGGAAAGATAATCCATGCTCATAAATGACAAGACTCAAGATTATGAAAACATTCACACTGCTCAAAGCAATCTACAGAGTGAATGCAATCTTTATCAAAATTCCAACGACATTTTTCACAGAAATAAAACAATCCCAAAATTCATATGGTGTAACTACAAAAGATTCCAAATAACCAAACCAATCTTGACAAGAAAGATTAAACCTGGAGGCATCACACTTCTTGATTTTTAACTTTATTACAAAGCTGTAGTGATCAAAACAGTACAGTATTGGCATAAAAATACATACATGAAATGAATAGAACAGAACAGGGTCCAGAAATAAACCCATGCATATTTAGTCAATTAATTTACAACAAAAGCGCCAAGAATATACAGTGGGAAAAGGACAGTCTCTTAAAGAAATGGTGCTAAGGACAACAGCACTGGTAGGAATTTACCCAAGGGATACAGGAGTGCTGATGCATAGGGTCACATGTACCCCAATGTTCATAGCAGCAGTTTCAGCAATAGCCAAATCATGGAAAGAGCCTAAGTGTCCATCAACTGATGAATGGATAAAGAAGATGTGGTTCATCTATACAATGGAATACCCATGGCAATGAGAAAGAATGAAATCTGGCCATTTGTAGCAACTTGGATGGACCTTGAGGGTGTTACGCTGAGCAAAATAAGTCAGGCAGAGAAGGACAGATACCATATGTTTGCGCATATAGGTGGATTAGGAGGAACTTAACGGAGGAGCAGGGAGGAGGAGGAGGAGGAGGGGAAAATAGTTGGAGAGAGGGAGGGAGGAAAACCATGAAAGACTCTTGAATGCTGAAAACAAACTGATGGTTGATGGGGGTGGAGGAGAGGGAAAGGAGGGTGATGGGCATGGAGGGCACTTGTTGGGATGAGAACTGGGTGTTATATGGAAACCAACTTGACAATAACTATTTAAGAAAAAAAAAAAAGAAACGGTGCTGGAGAAACTGGACAAATGCTTACAAAAGAATGTAACCTTACCATTATCTTATACTATAGACAAAAATCAACTCAAAATGGATAGAGACTTGAAGGTAATACCAGAAACCATAAGATTCCTAAAAGCTTCTACCCAGCAAAGGAAACCATCAGCAAAATGAAAAGGCAAACCACTGAATGGGAGAAAATATTTGCAAATCACCCATCTAATGAAGAAGTTAATATTCAAAATATATAAAAAACTCATACAACTCAAATGCAAAAGAACTATCTGATTAAAAATGGGCAGAGGGGCAGCTCTTTCTGCCCACAGGTCCTGTCCTCGTGCTTTAATAAAATCACCATTTTTGCACCAATAGTAATAATAAATAATAAAAAAATAAACAAAAATGGGCAGGAGATCTGAAAACACAATTTCCCAAAGACTGAGCCACCGAAGCACCTCAAGATACTGATTACCAAAAAAATGTCCAAATAAGTTTTTAACAGACATCTTAAGAACATTCCTAAATGCAGTGTAAATTAGGAACACTAGATAAAATTAGAAGTTTGAATATTGTGCACGATGCTCATTCACAAATCTTACAAATAATTAGCTTCATGGACAGAGGTATTTGATTAGTAAAGTTGATACTGAAACATTTAAAATAGCAATTTCCTGGGTAACTGGTTATCAACCTTACCTATGCAATAACCGTAAAAATGATACAAAATGCCATATGGTCAACAGACTCAAATTAGACAGGAGTTCTAATCAATTAATAGAAGTTTACTGACAATATATGTACAATACATCCAGTACTGCCATTACCAAAGGTTTAAACACAACCAACAGTGCTTGACGCAAAAGACATGTGTATCTCATCTACAAAGAGGCCAGACCAGAGACAAACATTTAAATTAATGGCATTACTGCAACTTGAAGAACACTAATTAATCCCATCTAGTCCTCATTAGATGCAGCTTTTCCATGCTCTTGTTTCTCAACCTTTGGAGGGCATTTCCCAAGGATTAGCAAAAAATGGATCAAAGATTTAATAACTGAGTGACAGAAAACACACACACACACCTCTTCCCTACCTTCAAACAAAAAACATATGGAAATAAGCAGAAATCCAAATGCTCCATGAGAGACTGAAGCTGTGTTTTAACTGAAGCAGTTACCTAAGGTTTATTCAGTGTCTTCTTAAATTAAAAAAAAAAAAATTCAGATTACCAAAAAAAATGCCAAAACAATTTTTTTAATGTTTCTTTATTGGGGGGGGAGGGGGAGAGAGAGAGGGAGAGAGAGGGAGAGAAAGCAGAGGAGGAGCAGAGAGAGAGAGAGGGAGACAGAAACTGAACCCAGGCTCCCAGCTGTCAGCACAGAGCCCAATGCAAGGGCTCAAACTCAGACTGTGAGGTCATGACCTAGGCCAAGTTGGGCACTTAACCAACTGAGCCACCCAAGCACCCACCAAATAAATTCATAGAATATGTACTCTATATCTGCAATACTCAAAAAACCTGTTTTTCTACTTCCATGAAAATGTCTAAAATATTAGCCTCAAATCATTATATTCCAAATTTTTTACTAATCTTTCAAAGGGTTTGAGTTTGCTTTTTCAGTTTTTCCTGATGTTTTAATTAGAGCTATTTATGTATTCATTATCCCAACACACTCGATCCTGCAACAAGTCTCTTCAGTTCTTTTTTTAAACAATAACCATTTTACGTTCATTTATTTATTTTGAGAGTGAGTGGGGGAGAGGCAGAGTGTGTGAATCCCAAGAAGGCTCTGCACGGTCAGCACAGAGTCAGTCATGAAGCTCAATCCCACAAACTGTGAGATGATGACCTGAGCGGAAACCAAGAGTCAGTCAGACACTTAACCTACTGAGCCACCCAAGCGTCCCAAGTCTTTTCAGTTCTATCATCATTTTATTAACTATTCTATAAACTCTCTAAATGAAATAAAATTGCTTCTTGGTATTATTCAAATTTTAACATTTTTGTGAACACTGAAAATAATCTGTACACATTTTAGACAAAATGTGAGTGCAAATTTATGTGAAAATTTCCATAAATCCATTTCCCACTCCTTTGAAAATTGCTTCCATACAAAACTGAACTATCTTAGAGTGCTTTAAAAACAAAAAAGGAAGGGCTGTCCACTGACATTAAACTCGTTCTTACAGAAGACAAGGTGTGAACTCAAATTTTTCTGTCTTCTTTTTTATTAAGACAGATTGTCACTAAAATGAATCTACTGCTAATGTATGTAGATGTGATTCTCCAATATTATTAATAGCCAATAATATGATTCAAATCCAGAATTAATTTAATATAATGACCATGTATTTCCATAATTTTTGAGACAAGTTCAATAACACAGCATGGTAGTTGCTTAAATCTGGAGAGTGACATGTGGTATTTAACAACAGTAATTAACACTATCTCTAAGATAACTGTTCTAAAATAGTACCTTTAGATGCATACATTCCAGGCAATTATACCTGTTTTCACAATAAATCAGGTAGAAAAATATTAAAGTTATCTTGCCTGACAGGGCTAAACACATTTAACACTAAATACCAAGGGAAAAAAGTCAACATCTTCATTGACAGAATCAACATGACACCATGAAAAGTCTATTTGTAAATAAAATGCTGCTAATAAAAATGAAAACATGTTCAGAAAATAAATTCACTTCACTGACTGTATGTTATTAGGATCAGGATTTCTGCTGTATTTACTAGGCTAGTGAATACAGTTAGGAATTCAAGTATCTTAGCAAAGTGGTCTGGTTTTTGGACAAATGCCCAGACCTACCCTAAATCCTAACCTGTACCTCTAAGCAGTGTTGTCCCTAAAAATTATTTGCTATTTTTAATTCTCCAAGAATACTTCCACCTTCGGTCCCAAGAACCCTGGCCAGGTGTGAATAACCAAAGTCACATAAAATGGTTATGTAGAATTCTAAAACTCTAGTTAATAAAACTATTTTTTTAATTGGCTATCTTGCAATGAGAACATGAGAATTATTCTGCTATTGTTCTACTTCTATTAGTAGAGCTAATGTGAAATAATATTATAATATATATCACAAAACCTATTTAAGAAATTGTATTTGAATTACTACCTATGGGTGGTCACTGTAAATTTTTAGTTTTGTGGTACGCTGTTAACATTTTCAGAATAAAATGCTGAGAGAAAAACAGATTTCTATGACACTGTATCTTATCTACCCAGTAGCATGCTGCAATTATTCTATTTACAAAGTCCTTATATATAAAATGTAAAGTTTGAAAATAAGTTGAAAAAAATTCAAAGTGTTATTTATACTTCTATAATTCTATGTTATTATAGCTTCACCCATCTTGGTTACTGCTTGTTCATTCCATGACGACTGAAACTCAGTTTCTAAAATACTAAATATTAAATCTTCCTTCCGTTTTGAAAAGTTTTCTGGATTGTTTTTCATAGAAGGCAAGTAGATGATAGGATGGCAGATGAAAGGACAGTCTCACTTGTTCCTAAACGAAGTCTTAATCCATGATTCACCTTAAGAATCAATCTTATATATACAGAGTCAACCATTTTCTGAGAACAAGTCAGTCAAAAGACTAATTAATCTTGGAAGAAGACAGAAGATATTAAAACAAGTATGTTTTAAAAAATCCTTTTTTGGGGGGCACCTGGGGAGCTCAGTTGGTTGAACACCTGATTCTTGATTTTGGCTCAGGTCATGATCTCACGAGTTGTGAGATCAAGTCCTGTGTCAGGCAGCGCAGGAAGCCTGCTTGAGATCCTCTCCCTCTCTCTCTCTCTTCCCCTCCCCAACTTGTGCTCTTTCCCTCTCAAAATAAATAAGCATTTAAAAAAAAAACCTTTAGTGACTCATTGCTAAAGCCCCCATAATGGCTTTAATTGGCTTATAATGGAGGACTGATCATATGTGGTCTCCTCCTACATGATCTCTTGCAATGATAGTAAAAGTGGGGAGATGAGAAGTAACCAATCAAATCAACAACAAACATTTGAGTGCTAGGAGAGGTTACAAATACGAGAAATATCATAAAACACAAGTTTTTCAATTGCTCTATCACCCCCTCATAGCAAGGGGGTAAAGGAGGAATAAAAAGGGTCTATTTAAATTTAGGAGAATAATAATAGTAATAATTATGATAGCTAACATTTACTGAGCACCAACAAGTAGTGGGCATTATTTTAAATATGTTCCATGTATCAGTTTATTGAATTCTGCCACCAAAATCACGGGGTGGATACTATTACTATCCTCACTGTATAAAAGAAATTGAGGCACAGGGGCGCCTGGGTGGCTCAGCAGGTTAAGCATCTGATTTCAGCTCATGTCATGATCTCATGGTTCATGAGTTTGAGCCCCACTTTGGGCCATACTAATCTTGAGCCTGCTTGGGATTCTGTGTCTGCCTCTCTATCTGCCCCTCCCCCACTTGCCCTGTCACTCTTTCTCTAAAATAAACATTAAGAAAAAAATTTTTTTAAGAAAGAAATTGAGGTACAGAGAACTTAATGGACCTAAATGCACACATCAAGTAAGAGACGACACCAAGATAGAGCCCATACTCATAACCCCTTTGCTATACTCAATGTTCCTGATTTTTACACCCAGAAATACCTGAAGGTTGACTATTACTGAGTAAGGCAGTAAAAGGGATGCTGCATGCTCACTACAGTGATCAAAGTCCTCTGTCTTCCTTCTGATACCACACAGTAATTCATGATTCTTTTAAGTTCCAGATTCCTTATCATCAAAGAAAAGGGCAAAGCATTAAATTTATTCATTACAAATATCACTGATAATAGAGATTTTGTGGCTACACTGAGTAATCAGAAGACAAACAGAATGTACTATTTACTATAAACATAAAATTGGGAAATTAAGATAAAAATTATCTGAATCCAACCTTAACAACTTAAAAACAACTCATTCTTTCACTGTTCTGTATATAGTTGATCCTCATTCATTCATGGATTTTGAAACTGAATTCACCTACTCCCCAAAATGTATTTATATACTCCAAATGAATACTAGCAGTGTTTTTTCAGTCATTCGAGGCATATGTAGAGTGGCAGAAAATTTGAGTCCCAGCTGAGGTAGAATAAGGCAATACTCTGCCTTCTTGTTTCAGCTCTCATATTGTAAGAAAGTGTTCTTTTCAGAGTCCACTCAGTACCACATTTTTTGCATTTTTGTGCTTTTCACTGTTTTAAATGGCCCCTAAGTACAGTGCTGACGTGCTGCCTAGTGTCCCTACATGGAAGAAAGCTCTGGTGTACCTTATGAGAAAATACATAGTACCACTGGCGGTAGGTTCAATGATAATGAATTAACAGTATGTATTAAATATGGGGTCTTTAAACAGAAACATAGGAGCGCCCGGGTGGCTCAGTTGGCTGAGTAACCAACTCTTGATTTCAGTGGAGGCCATGATCTCATGGGTCATGAGACTGAGCCCACACAGGGGTCTATGCTTAAGATTCTCTCCTTCTCTATCTCACTCTCTTTAAAAAAAAAAAAAAAAAAATTAAAAAGAAAAAAAACCACTTCAAACAAACAAACAAAAAACCCAGGACCAGAAGTTCTATACTGACGTGTCAATGAAATGTAACCAGAGGCTCACAGGAACCTAACCCTGTATTTCTTCTAGGAGCAATGGTTCAGTGTTCACTAATTCAACGTTCACGGCAACATAACCACTGCAAAGAATGAAAATCAAATGAATTTCCTTTTGAAATCATCTGATAAATTTTCCTGAAATGAACAGAGCTAGCAAAATTAACCGTATTTTCAAGAGTCAAGCTTAAATTTCCCAACTATCAGAAAACATTCTTTTAAAAAAAACAGTCGTCCATGATTCCTAGATTTACAGTATATTTACCATAACAATCATTAATTGAAAGATATCAAAACACATTCCCACTCAAGTTCTGATATCACTGTTAATGCTATACTACTCCATCTATACTGCATCTTAACGATTTCCAAAACGATACACACATTATTATTTACCTTTGTAAAAGTTGTGAGTGAGGTAAGATTACTTTTACTCTTAACAAAACAAATGATCAAGAGAGAAAAATTGGTGGTTTCACATACAGGCAACAGTAAAGGCATGGATTCTCAGAACTGTTACTCTGAACCTGAAGATGCACTTGGAAATCATTTAAGTAAACAAAATTCAAAAACATTTTCCAACGTACATATGGTTCCTGAAAACGGTAAGTATAAGCCAACAGAAACAGTCTAACAGAGTATTAAGAAATCTATCAGTTCACATATCACTAAATCACTATACTTGGTTCCATGACCACAGATATTAATATATTACACATCTAAAAAAGTTGTAAGAACTATTTATAATTATTTGAATAATTAATTTTTAAAATGTGGACAAGAAAAGTATAATTCAAGAGAATATATAATATCGAGAGAAAAACAACACTCCACTGAGATTAATAATCTTGTTTCCCAGTAGAAGTACCACAATCCTGACTTACGCGTTTTCAGTTGTAACTATATTATATAGGGAAGTCCACAAAGACTGGTATACTGCTGTAGCAATTATCTACTCCAAATTTCTATACCCATTCAGCCACCTTTCTCCAAGTAATTACTGCTTTTTTATGCATGACTATCTATAAAACTATTGACAAAGTATGCAACAACTTTTTAATTTCAGAAACATTAAAATACTGAAACATTTCTAAATAAAATACTATGAAACAGGGAAGGATAAAATTACCCCTTTCTTTTCTGCCTTCTATCATTCTCTAAATCTAAAAATTTAATAAAAATTATAATCTACCCTGTTAGATTTTATACTGACATCAAAGAATTACTGGGTATGTTAAGGTGAATTTAAAATTTTCCAGTTCCGGGGCACCTGGGCGGCTCACAATAAATTAAGCGTTTGACTTCAGCTCAGGTTATGATCTCACGGTTTGTGAGTTCGAGCTCTGCATCAGACTCTGCTGACAGCTCTGGAGTCTGCTTCAGATTCTGTCTCCCTCTCTCTCTCTCTGTCCTACCCCGCTCACACTCTCTCTCAAAAATAAGTAAACACTGAAAAAATTTTTTTCTAGTTCCTATGACTAATATTTTTTCTTATGCGTTACATATGAAATCTACTTTTAACTGTTCACCAGTTCTTTCTAACTGTTCACTGAAAGTTCTTTCTTTCAGCTTTATATGAACAACTAGTTTGAACATTTCTTCTGAATCTACGCTAGGGCTTTTATTTGATCTTAGACACCAGAAACAAAAAAGAGTTTGGTAACATTTGCTCAACAGATGGAAAGGTGGTAGTGACAGTGTTGAAAGAATTAGGAAATGAAAAGTAAAAGGACAATATTTGGTTTTAGTAATTATTTATGACCATAATTTTAATAGCTGTTATGGTTTGAATTGTGTCCTGTCCCTCCTCCCAAAGATGTGTTGAAGTCCTAACCTGTAGTACCTCAAAATGTGACCATATTTGGAAACAGAATCATTGCAAAGTATGCTGAGATCATAAGTAAGTAAAGTTGGCCCTTAATCCAATATGGCTTCTATCTTTATAAGAAGAGAAAAGACACAGATACACTGAAGAGGGCCATGTGACAAAGGAGACAGAAACTGGAATGATGTATTAACTATAAGTCAAGGAATGCCAGTAAACACCAAAAGTAAGTTAAAAGAGGTAAGGAAAGATTCTCCTCTACAAGTTTCAGAGGGAGCACCTTGCCTACACCTTGGTTTTGAGACCTTCTGGCCCCCAGAATTGTGAGACAGTAAGTTTATGTTTAAAGCCATTCAGTTTGGGGTATGTTGTTCCAGAGCCCAAAGAAAGTAAAACATCAACCTTCAAAAAAACAACAACAACAACAACAACAACAAAAAACCCAACACCTAATACTATTTAAATAGACAAAAAAATTACTAGTGCATTATGCCCTGCAATGAAAATGAGTTTTGCTATAATTACAAATGAAGCTCCCAACTCCTCGGAGTTCTGTGGTTGCCATTATTCCTTCAAAATGCAAAATTAAAATAAAATCCATGCTGTGTTTTCTGAAGTAACAACCTGAAACAATAAGTTAAGAATGCCACTGCACAGTGTATTTTCAAAGTTTGAAAGTTTATAGTAGGAGGGAAAGAGATTAATGCAAAGTTAATATGCTTCTGAGTGACATTTATGGGGAGAGAATTTTGAGCACTGGCTGAACATGCTTCATGATTTAATGTCTGTCAACTAAGAATTTTACAGGCCCATATTCTCATCAATTTTAGAGTAGCAAGGGAACTTCAGAATTTTCGGTTCCAACTTCGTCATTTTATAACGAAAAATCTGAGAGCAGGGAACCAAATTTCTTCTGCTTCTAGCCTAGACAAGTGATGATCAAGAAAATAATTCTCCCTTATACAAACGGCATGAGCTCTTCTAGATCCTCCAGATACTGGGGGAAAGCAAGCCAAACACACACACACTATGGTCATTTATTGAAATATTACCATTGTATCAAACCAAAGATGAAGAATCCTGGTTGAATGAAAAACAAGAATAAGAAAATCCAAACTAAGTCCTGGGATTAAAATGACTTCCTTCTTCAAGTCTTCAGAACCTGCTTATTAAAAGGCTAGTAAAAGGACAAACATTAGAAATTGAAAGAAAGGGTGCATGGATGTATCAGTTGGTTAAGCAGACTACGGCTCAGGCTCCTGAGTTCCAGTCCTACACTGGGCTTTCTGCTGTCAGTACAGAGCCCACTTTGGATCCCCGTTTCTCTGCCTCTCATGAAAGAGAGAAAGGGAGGGAAGGAGCGAGGGAGGGAAGGAAGGAAGGAAGGAAGGAAGGAAGGAAGGAAGGAAGGAAGGAAGGAAGGAAAGACAGACAGACAAAGAAAGGGAGGGAGGGAGGAAGGGAAGGAAGGAGGCAGGGAGGGAGGGAGGGAAGGAAGGAAGGAAGGAAGGAAGGAAGGACAGACAGACAAAGGAAGGGAGGGAGGGAGGAAGGGAAGGAAGGAGGGAGGGAGAGAGGGAAGGAAGGAAGGAAGGAAAGCAGCAGGAAGGAAGGAAGGAAGGAAGGAAGGAAGGAAGGAAGGAAGGAAGGAATTGAAACAAAATGCAGAGGTGTCAGCAGTAAGATAGTTTTAGCTATCTACACTCTCCTGAGTCCCTTAGACCCAAAATCTAATTATGAATTAAACATCTGCATTGAAATACATGTATATACACATATATGTATATAAATACACAACACTTCCTTAGATATACAGTACACACACTGTCTTCCTATAGATCAAATGTATTATATATACAGATGAAGGTATTTTTTAAATGTTTATTTTTGAGAAGAGGCAGAAGATGAGCAGGGGAGGGACAGAGAGAGGGAGACACAGAATCTGAAGCAGGCTCCAGGCTCTGAGCTGTCAGCACGAAACCCAACGTAGGGCTTGAACTCATGAACTGTGAGATCTTGACCTGAGCCCAAGTCGGATGCTTACCCAACTGAGCCACCCAGGTGTCACTATACAGATGAAAATATTAACCACATGTGTAAACATGGATGGTTATGTGTATTATGTGTGTATTTATGTATGCATGTACAGAACCAGAATACATTCTTCCAAGAGGCAGAATATGTAAATATAAATAGTAATTTTTAGATTTTAGTGGCATAAGGTACTACTGTAATATAATCTTTTTATTAGTTATTCAAGAATATCCATTTTAGAAAAGATGGCCAATGAAGTATGAAGAGCAAAGTAAAAGAAAGCCCGACAGGCATGAAGGAACCCAAGCACAGTCAACATGGCAGTCTCCTTTCATAGAACTAGGTAAAAACTAAAAGAATAGCAACAAAACTAAGGTGAACTTCTATGTAGAAAGAGAAGGCAGAAAGTAATGACACTGTTGGAAGAAAATGGAGAAAAAAGTAAACGAAACTGAGAGGGAACTGGAAGACGGCTATAGGCAACATGAGAGCAGGGAGTCCTGTCACCCAGAAAACCTGCAGCAGTGGGACACTCAGTGTCTCAGATCAGTCACTCTCTTTAGAAAGGCAGACTATCCCCCCTCCTATCCCCTGGTTATAAAAGCCTCCGCCCCTTTTTAGCTGGGAGCTGAAAGACAAGGCAAGCTACAAGAAGTATTTAAATTAAAAGTTTTAAATCTTTCATTTAGCACTGTTTATAAATAAAAACACAGAGCACAAGAGACTAAGAACTTCTACACAAAATATGTCAAGGGAGAAAGCCAGAGCTAGAAGGGACAGATAAATCAAATCTACAAGTAAACATATTTACCAAAAGGGTGGTGTTCACAGGAGTACCACATCGAAAAAGGATGCTTTTAGACAGTATACAAACGGTCTTCTGAAGAAAATTTTCTAGAACTGTAGTACTCGTGGTCCAGTCTTAGGAGAAAAACTGTTGGTTTAATACTGGAGAAAATCACACTTGGTTCCCCACCACACCGTGCTCCCAGCGCAGCCTCCGGGGTCCCAGCCTCAGATGTACCCACACATGAGCTTTCGTTTCTGACCTCTCCAACAAGCCCTTCTCGTCCTCGTCCCAGTGGTTCCCCTGGGGCCTCAGCCTTCATCTGACAATCCTTTGATGTCAGGAGAGCTCAGACCACTGTTCTGCTTTAATCTGAGGTCCCAGTCCAATGCTGCTTCTTGACTTCCCAATCCCTGTGTCCCCTCTTCAGGCTCTACTATCCTTCCCTCTCCCAGAAAGTGTTCCATCCTCTCCCTTCTAGACTCTGATAATCCAGGTGCACTCTTGGCCAAACTCTGTCTCCTAAACCCCACCTCACCACCACCACCCCACCACTGCCCACCGCTTTCTTTTAAATCAAATGCAGGTGCTCCTGATTTGATTCCCATCTTCTTGTGTTTGATACAGTTCTCAAATGGGATCCGAACTGACAGTCCCAAACCTGCTTCTCTGATACGTTCTGGCATTTCCAGGCCCTGGCCTCCAATTCAGTTTTCTTTCTCTCTGGGCCCTTGGTTCTTCATATTTTTCAAACATATTTATTTTTGCCTAGGGAAAAAGAGAGTGTTCCTTGTCTTTGCAGTCTTTCATATCAGTTTGTTCAGTTGTGTTTTTATTTACCAAGAAGTTTCCTTCTGAAATAAATTTAAGTAAAATCTATAAATATAGATTAAAAGAATAAACCAAATAAGTAACAGTAATAGTGACACACTGATAGGACAACAGTTGTTAAAATGGTACAAAATTCATGAAATTTGTGAAACACTGATGCTCTGTAAAAAACCATCAGTCTGGGGGTCAACAGTTGTGGTGGGTATTCTACCTTTATCACTTGTCAACTTACCCGGCTTCATCTGTAAAATGGAGCTAACATGGGCAGCCTCATGGGATGGATTTAAGAACTAAATGAGAAAATACTAAGAAAATGACACAGTGCCTGTCACATAGTTGCTGCTTAATAAAGCTGCATTTTGTCATAGCTTTGACTGAGAAGGTAAAGGTTTGTGCATCTAAACTGGCAGCAAATATAGGACTGAAATTCAGTTCTTCTAACACCAAACAGCTTACACTGTTCACTGCCATTTATTTCAAAGCCTGCATATGAATGCCTGAGGCAGAATGTAGATATTTTACCTTCCTAAGAATTCCTCTAACTTGATAAAAGTAGGTTAACTGGACAAATTTTAATCTCACTGGCAGTTACTCCAATCTAATTTTCAAAGCTCTAACATACTCCATGGTATTTTACAACATTGTCCACGGGGTGTGAGGAGGACCCAATTTCTACTTTGGGCTCTTAAGTATATGTCATCTCTAGTACATGGGGCAAGGACCAAGTAGCTACTTACTGATTATACCCATTTCAGACTACTTTGCATTCTTTTAAGTACTTACCAAATTTTTTTTTTTTTAACCATTCACTTTTAATGTAGTCTGTAGCATCTTTTTTAAATGTCTATTATTTCTTGGGGACTTCCTAAGCCAATTAGCTTGGGTTTTTTTTAATACCAATAATTAAGTGCTGAAATGATAAATGCAAAGTAAAAAGTCTTCCCTTTATCATTTAATGGAAATTGTTCATTTTTCCAAGAATGCAGACATTGTCTTTTAACACTGCCACTAGCTTGTTTCAACAAGACTACACTTAATCATTTGTTTCACCGCTTGTTTTTTTTATTTTTTGTTTTTAAAAACAAAATCCTTTAGGAGCATGTGGGTGGCTCAGTTGGTTAAGTGTCCAACTTCAGCTCAGGTCATATCTCCTGGTTTGTTAAATTTGAGCCCCGCATTGGGCTCTGTGCTGACAGCTCAGAGCCTGAAGCCTGCTTCCAAGTCTGTGTCTCCCTCTCTCTCTCTGCCCCTCCCTCCCTCTCTCTCTCTCTCTAGATAAATACACATTAAAAATTGTTTTAAATAATAAAAATACAATCCTTTACATTTGTACGTCTTTATTCCAAAAATCTATCAAGTACTATGTTTTCCTGATTTGTTTAGACAAATCCTGCAGTTATTGACAAACGCTCCAGATCTATTAGAATTTAAAAAAAAACAATTTAGTTTGGGAAGAACACATTTAACTTACAAGCTACATGATAAAGTAAACCTAAGTAAAAATCTGATTTTGAAAATAGCCTAATGCAGCCATAGGTAGGAGTGGTCTTAAATATTTGGCCATAAACACCTTATTTCAATTTTTAAGGATCCTTTTGTATGCCCCTTTAAACTAAACTTACAGTAAAGATATATACAGTTCTACCCTCATCTTTTTCTCTCTTGATCATTAAACATTTAAAGGTGTCGAGCCCCCCCCCCATTTTAAAATGGGATAAATTTCATATAAAAAAATCTCTTTACTTCATATTCCTCTACAGCTACTGGCCTCAGTCCCTCTCCTCCCCACACTGACTAAACTTGAAAGCTGGCTCACCAGTTCTTTTTCCACTCACTTTTCATGCTACTCCCATTTGTCTGTACCAACAACTTTTCAAAAACATTTTTGCTAAAGTCACCTCCAAGAGGCCAAATCCACTAGGCATTATTCAATCATCAACTTACTTGACTCTGATACACCCTTGAAACACTACCTTCCTTAGGTTTCCTTGACTTCTATCCTGGTTTTTCCTCCTACCTCTCAGGTCACTCTCTCACTCTTACTGCTGATGTAGCCTCCTCCAATCACCCATTAAGAGATGTTACTCCTCAGAGTTCTTTTCTAAAATTTATCTTCTCTGTCTACATTCACCTAAGTGAACTGTATTGATACCTCTACACCTAAACCTGCCATCTATATACCTAACTTTCTCAAACAATTATTTCCAGTCCAGGCTGCTTCTCTGAGCCAGACTACCAACATTCCATTTTCAGTCAATGTCTCTCATGTAACTCAAACTCAATTCATTCAAAAATGAACTTAGAATCTTCCCCCTAACTTAGCCCACCACAACCACAACCACTGAAAACAAAAACAAAACAAAACCTCCATCCACACTTTGGCCTTTCTTCAGGCTTCCTGATCTCAAATATGGCACCACCTCCACCCAACTGCTCGTGTCAGACACCTGGGAGCTATACCTAACACCCCATCTCCTTCACCATCCACATCTTTCCAATCACAAGATTCTGTCCATCTTTGCCACATCTCTCACAGGTATCTACTTCTTTCCATCACCAGTGCCACCACCATCAGCCTTCTCCTGAACTACCAAACTATCAGAAGCATATTAATGGGTCTGCCCGCACCTCCTAAGAGCTATCTTCCATAGCAGCTTATATTTTTCAAAAATGACCAAATCAATACTTGAGGTGCAAGTGTTTTCTAGAACCTTGTTCCCAATAAGAGGCATGGTTCATCTCTCCTCTCTGGAATTTAGGCGGGGCTTTGGAACGAACCTGATGAAGGGAATACAGCTCAAGTGATGCCTTATGACTTCCAAGGCTAGATCACAAAAGGCAATGAGGCTTCCACTTAGTTCTCTCTCTTACTCTCTCAGAATGCTTGCCTCAGTGCTTACTCTGGAGGCAGTTAGCTCTATATTACGAGGACATTTAAGCAGCCTATGAAGAGACCTATGTGGTGAAAAAATAAGGCCTCCTGCCAACAGACAGTGAGGAACTGAGACCTCCTGCCAATAGGTGTGTGAGTGAGCCACTGAGAAAATGGATTCTCTAACCTAATCAAGTCTGTGGATAACTACAGCCTGCTGTTACCATGACTGCAACTCGATGGAAGATCTTGAGCCAGAACCACTCAGCTAATCCTCTCCTAAATTTTGGACTCATAAAAAGTATAGTATAATAATGTTTCCTATTTTAGCCTAAGTTGTGGGGTAATTTATTAAGTAGCAATAGATAACACACCCCTATAGTAGGTACATTATCATAATACTTAGTGTTTTTTCTTTGTTACATTTAACATCTTTGCAATTAAAGAAAAATTAAGGTATATGTCTTCCTATATAAAGAAGAGAATATGCACACAGACAAAGCCTCACTTATTCAATGTTACATGTTTGATACCAAGTAAGGACACCATTTTGTGTGATGCATAGTAGGAACTCCGAAACATTCAATGAAAAATGTCAACATTTACCAGTATCTCTAAATTCATAACTACAAATGTGTTATAACGATTAAACTTTAGTTTAATGTGTGTGCATCAAATGGCTTAATACTTCAATTTAAAACACAGATTTACTTACAAATAAATAACAAAGAGAAGTGTATGTGTGTGTTGGTATGTGTGTGTATCAAAGTATTTGTATACATACAATATACTGAAGTCATTTTGCTAGTTAAATCTTCCGAACTGGCTTCAGACATAACAAAGTGATTACTTTATGGCATTAAATGTGAAATTTCTGTGTGCTTATCTGATATTGTATGGTTGTCACATAAATGACTTAGAATCAATTACACACAGAGACATGAATCCATGAAATGTGTATACATGTGTGTGTGTGTGCGCGCATATACACAAAGACACACACCCTTGACCACATATGTTTGTTTTTTAAGGTCTAGCAAGGTACCTAAAATACACCTAGGACATAATGTAAACCATAAGACAATACTAATTCTAATGACAACTGTAACTGACAACCACCTTGGTTTTTTATCAACTGAATAAAACAGAATAAAATACTTAAGTTATATTACAAATTTATAGCATACACTATTATATATAACAGATTTGCTAAAGCTAATCTAATCGGTGTTGCTAACAGCAATGCTGCATAAAAAAGGAATATGCATACTATTCAAAAATGTCACGCTTGGCAGGGGGTAAAACAAATCTGTAGCTAGTGACCAATCATATTCTATTTTCTCAAAAGAAAATAATTTTTCCACCTCCCACCTAGTAACAGAGTTCTCTACCTTGCAGTGAAGCAAAACAGAGCTGCCCTTCCACATAAAATGATAGCTTAATTCTGAAAACACTAAAGTGACAGGAAAACATGATACAGTCTATGGAGTCCACTTTGCCTACCCAAACCATACTCAGGGAATTTAAAAACAAACAAATAAAAATATTGTCCATAAAGTAAAATTAAATAATAAAAAAAAGTTGGTCAATCTTTATCATATGTTCTTCGTAAAAGCAGTTAAAAGGAGGACATATGGTATGTTCATTTCAAAAGCTAAAATAAGAACAATAAATAATGGTATGATCCAATTATTATAACAATACTTGCAAGAGGATCTCAGTGATTAAACTGTTACAGCTCACACAATGCTGACATTAAGACTTTAAGACAAAAGTTGAAAAATGGAAGAACATTAAGTGGCAACTAATATAGTTATAAATGACACTTCTATATCATGATTCCTTTGTAGTCTTGGGTTTATCTTTCTAAAAGAAAATTTGGTTTGAGGAGCACCGGAATTAACACTGGACTGGAGCCTAGAGATCTGAACTTTTGTTCTGGTTCTGATCAAAAATGAGTCAGGATCCTGTGGCCAAGTCACTAAGTCACTCCTTGAGTTTACTAACAAAGTGAGGGGCTTATAGTGGATAAGTCCATAATGGCCCTACCTGTCATGATGTGCAGCTAAAGCTAGTAAGTCTTCAGTAGGAAATTTTAACTCACGACACTAACAAGGAAATGAGTAGGTTCATCTTTGCAGAGGTACTCCAAAATCACAGAAAAGTCTGAGACACACTTGAGTATTGCCAATAAGCACATCCATGTAAGAGTAAAATGAAAAGAAAAAAGAGGATGTAACACAAACTGCCAGCAGGAGGTAGATATATTCAATACTATAAAACATCATACTTCTTTCTATCAAAAAGGAATTTTTTCCTAACATCAAAGGCTGTTTTATTCTGAAGTCCCACTAGAAAACACTGTTTATCCAAACGTAGAAAAGAGAAAAGTATAATATGATATTGAGAAAAATTCTACCAGCTACTGTTAGAAAAATTCTACTAGCTACTGTTTTCCTTTTATATCTAACTATAAAACCAACTTCACATATAACTTCTGAATCCATTTTTGGCAGCTACAAAACAATTGCCAAAATCTAACTGCAACAGTGCCAATCCTACTAGAATTTTTACACCATAGCAAGGAGAATTTTCAATCTCATAGAAATATTAAAAACCTGCACAGTGTCTGCAAATAATCTGCCTTTCCATTACCAAAGAGCACACAAAAAGATTAAGGCAGAAAGGCAAAACTGAAATATATGACTATCCCTTTGACTTCTACAGCTAAGAAAACCAACCACTACTCTTATTTTAAAAAGGAATCAACTAAAAGCAACTACATCAAGCAATAATGCTTCAATATTATAAACGATAGAACAAATCAGAAATAGTAGTACAATAAGATGTTAGCAACCAGCTCTAACACCCCTGAAATTTTACTTTCTACTTATTGATTTCTTTGAATGAACACAGGAAGTATACAGAGAAGCACAACTAAAAAGAATACAGCCTACCTACCACAAATAGGTATCTTCTAATTATTACATGTGTTATACACGACATAATTCTTTGGCAGGCTTTCATCTTATTCTGTTTCTAGTTCATAAAACATTACCCTGGTCCAAGAAGGGTTTAAGAACAAAAATGGATGTGACTGGAATCCGGTTACAACCACATATCTGACTAGACTAGAATAGAAAAGAGTAACAGCATATACAATATCAAAATACAAATACATCAGAGGACAATTAAAAAGTAAACAAATGTATTAAACTGGAATAGTTTATCAAGAAAAATAACAGACTGTACTTTTATGATAAAAAAATTTATAAGGTAGATAAACACCAATGTGCTTTTAATACCACCTTGCAATTCTACATATTAAGAAATTTTTAAAACTGTGCTTTGTACATTTCTTGGAGAGACTAGTATTAGCATGTACTTTAGAGTACAGGAGTCATATGAAATTTTCACAATCAACATTTTAGTAGAAGAATGTAAACACTCAAAGGAAGAAAATTATATTTGTTCACTGACTCCAAACATTTTCTGTACACTACAAACAAATATGACAATTTAATAATTCATAGATAGCATTATAGATAAATAGCAAAAAAAGATCATTTACTTTTCAGTTACTTGTTTAGTAATGTGCCCATATCTCAATATGAAAAATACTACATGTCCAGGAAAAACATCACACTACGCATTAAATTAACAATTACTGAAGAAAATCAGGGATTAAATAGGATATTCTTTCAAAAGGAGCAGACACAGGTGACACAATGTCGGAGTTGGCTTATAGAAATAACTACTTCTTTTGCCTTTTTACCATTTTATACAACAGTATAAAATGTGCTGTTTTAGAATAACCATCTTTAGCATTGCTATAGTATCTAGTGCATCAAGACCCAATCTTATTTCATTAAAACTAATTATAGCCGGGGGCGCCTGGGTGGCTTAGTTGGTTAAGTGTCCGACTTTCACTTAGGTCATGATCTCACGGTTCGTGGGTTCGAACCCCACGTCGGGCTCTGTGCTGACTGCCAGCTCAGAGCCTGGAGCCTGTTTCAGTCTGTGACTCCCTCTCTCTCTGACCCTCCCCTGCTCATGCTGTGTCTCTCTCTCTCTCTCTCCTAGAAATAAATAAAACATTAAAAAAAAAACTATAGCCTAGTCTGATGAGGAAAGACTAACGTGAGACTGACAGACTTTGTCAAAGACTCCCAGGGAGAAACATGGTCATAATCTAACAATTATTTCAAACTCAGCTCTGCAGAAATTAAACCATCACCTTTCAGTGTCTGTTTCATGTCTGCTTGTTAAGAAGCTGACCTGCCTTAAGCATGCCTACTGCTCTCTGACTCCCTTAAAGTGTGTCCTTTCCCCCAGGCCAAAGCCACTGAGGAATTCCCTTCCTTCCCTCTCCACTACCCTCCTTTACCACCACACACTGTTGTGAGAGCCAGGTCATTTCTCACTGCAAGAACCCAGGGCTGCCTGTAGAACTGCCCTCAATGGCCTGGAACTGGGAAACCTTTCCTGACACAATCAGGGATGTAATATATATCCCTGGACCTCAGCTGGAACAAAGAATGAATTTTTCCACCGGGAGTCAATTTCTATGCATACAAACAAAATGTCTGTGGCCACTTTAACAACTTGCTAGACCAGTGCAGTGTAGCAGTTAAAAGCACGAACTCTGGAATCTGAGTTCAAATCTCGGTTCTACCTTTACCAACTGCATGATTCTAGGCAATTACGTTAACTCTCTATAACTCAGTTTTCTCATCTCAAAGTGAAAAGAACATTCCTAAGACTGCTATAGACTTGGAACAATGCCTGGCACATAGTAATTATTCAATAAATACTAGCAGAATCATTTGCAAAGCATCCAGCCAAACCTCAGGTAGAAAAATAAAACGTTTATGCAAAATAACTGCCTGTTTGGTATAGTAATCATATTCACTTATACTGTAGAGACCCCATGATGTCACAACTGATAACATTATCACTAAATCCAAAGCTTTTTTTTTTTTTCTAATTTTTTTAATGTTTTATTTACTTCTGAGAGAGAGAGACAGACTGAGCAGGGGAGGGTCAAAGAGAGAGGGAGACACAGAATCCGAAACAGGCTCCAGGCTCTGAGCTAGCTGTCAACACAGAGCCCGACGCGGGGCTGGAACCCACGAACCGCGAGATCATGACCTGAGCCGAAGTCGGACGCCTAACCGACTGAGCCACCTGGGCGCCTCTAAAGCCAAAGCTTTAATGGATTATCTTGACATCTGTCAAGTCCTACTTTAAAAAGCCAGACTCCTGGCTATTCATAATACAAAATACTGTATTTGTATGGTTTAATTTTCAATATATGCTTGGGATATAAGCACAGAATGACTTTTTCATTCCTGTAGAAGTTTGGATAAAATAAAAGTTTAAGACTCCATTCACAATACGGTAGCCACTTGCCACATGTGGCTATTAAATGTTTCAATAAGTAAAATAAAATCAGAAATTCAGTTACTGAATCATACTAGTCACATCTAAAGTGCTCACTTCCCACATGTGGCAGACATTAAAGTTTGCTATCATTGTACAAAGTTCTTTTGGACAACGCTGGTATAGACCAAGTGCTGTGGCACTACTTACTGTCTGCTCTACCAGCCTCCATTCCTGCTCTTGCCTACTACTGAGTGGTGGCACAAAGAACAGGTTGAGGCAGTGTTACTCCTGCAGAAAGAGCATAGCTGGAGACCAAAACTGATCCAATGGAAGGTTCAGGGGCCTAACTAATTCTAACTCCAATTTCTATCTCCTCACTAGAGAACAATGTTCTATAGCTATTCACCCAGGTATTTCCAAGCACAAAGGAAAGAAAATAGAGATGGTCAATTTTTATTTAGTTCACTTTTACTTAGTTCCATTTCCTCTTCTTTTCCCAGTTCAGTCTAATTGCTTTATAAAACAAAACAAAACAAAAAAGTACGAATCAGGTTTGCTTACCAATGGAGGGCTAACAGCTGGAACTGACTAAGTAGTTGTGTGGGAAACAAGCTGGCCATGTTTCTCCCCATGCCACACCACCCACTGTCCAGATGAGGGAAAAGGATAAGGAAACAAGCTGTTCCCACTGGACTCAAGAACTCTGAAAACCTGAAGGGTCACTTCTTTTCTTTTTTCTCATCTTACTGAAAGGGGTGGTGGGCATATAGGATCTAATTTAATCCAATTGTTAACTCCACAGTGTGAAATCACCACAAGCTGCATGAAAAGACAGAATTATCAAATCTGAGTCAAGAGAGTTGGAACAATTCTCAAACACTGAGGGATGATAGAGACCTGAGACTGTTTGGCTCAAAATATTACATCCTCAGAGATGCCACAAGTTAAGCTAGTTCATTGTTTCATAGTACTTCCAACGTATTATCTTTAGAAAGGAGATTAAATATAAAACATTCTAAACTCTGCATGGCTTTTAAAAGTAATTTTATTCTGAAACTTAGAAATGTTTAAGTATTTTTAGTAGTACTTTCTTCAAAGATTATCTTTCCTCAAAGATTATTCCTTCAAAAATTAGTCTTCTCTGAAGTGTTACAGCACCCACAAAGGGTTTCTAATTAGTATGTATTATTTGTGAAACAAATGTTTGGAGGTTGAGTTGCCTTATGATGAAAAGACCCAGAGTGGGTTGCCCGACTTAGCAAATAAAAATACAGGATAATCTCTCTGAATCACTTCTTATTAACTGCACACAAATCTATAATTATCTCAAAATAAAAACTTCAATTCAAGAAAAGCAGAATAGCAAGTTAAATTTGAAATTTAAGATAGACAAGGAATATTTAGTATAAGTATATCCCGTGTATATTTGGGACATACTTATACTAACAAGTTATTATTTACTTGAAATTCAGATTAAATTAGGTATACTGTATTTTAACTGCCCTTTCTAGACCCAAAGGTATTCATTAGCCTTCACGGAACCTGAGGTTGACAAAATCTAAAATCACAATCAACATGTATAGAGTAAATGCAGATTACTACAGAGAGGTGTGCTTTTAAAACAAGTAAAGACATGCCTGTAGGCATGCCCTATGTCTCTGAATCTAATTTCAGTTCAAGAGAATCTTGTTAGAGAAATTTTTTCTACATTAGCTGTGCTCAATTCAAGCTCCCACTCCAGCTCCCACTCTGTTAATTTCATCCTCTTGACACAAATTCCGAATAGTGCCACATACTTGTACCTCTCTACCTTCTTCAGCTCAGGCTTGAGCTCTGAGTGAAGGACTCTGGAAATGTCTCCTTATTTGTTCCTACAGAAGAACTAGGCTTAGACCCTCTCCGTTCCAGCTATGGCAGACACCTACCCCTCAGCCCATCCACTGGATATTTAGATCAAGAGCTCTTGATTTACTTGTAACTATATATACAGGCCAAAATTTTGGTTACAGGCTTTTAAAACCTGCCAGAAATAGTTCAAGACATCTAGTTCAGGTTTAACCAACAAGCAAACTTGTTTTGGTAAGGTCATTTCAAAAAACTAATTAATTCAATTCTCTATACAAGCATACATCATCTTATTATGCTTTGCTTTATTGTACTTCACTTTATTGTGCTTCACGGATGCTGTGTTTTTTATAAATTGAAGTTTGTGGCAACCCTGCTTCAAGCAAGTCATCAGTGCCATTTTTTCCAACAGCCATTTGCTTACTTTGTGTCTTTGTGCCACATTTCAGTAGTTCTGGCAATATTTCAGAATTTTTCATTATTATTTTATTTATTTAGTGATCTGTGATCAGAGATCTTTTAAGTCACTACTGGAATTGTTCTGGGATGCCATGAACTGCAACCAAAATAGGAGGAACTTAATGAATGTGTTCGGACTGCTCCACTGATCAACTATTCCCGTCTCTCTCCTGCTCCTTCAGACTCCCTATTCCCTGAGACACAACAATATTGAAATGAGGCCAGTTAATAATCCTACAATGGCCTCTAACTGTTCAAGTGAAAGGAAGAGTCACAGATCTGTCACTATTCCAGTAAACACACTAATGATAAGAAAGTGAAACAGCCTTATTGCTGTTATGGAGAAACCTTTAGTGGTCTAGGCAGAAGATCAAACCAGCCATAACATTAACCTTAAGTCAAAGCTTAATCCAGAGCAAAGCCCTAACTCTCTCTAATTCTTTGAAGGATGACAGAGGTGAGAAAGCTACAGAAGAAAAGCTGGAAGCTAGTAAAGGCTGGCTTGTGAGGTGTAAAGAAAGAAGCCGTCTCTGTAACATAAAAGTGGAAAATGAACCACCAAGTGTTGATGTAGAAGCTGCAGCCTGTCATCCAGAAGATGCAGCTAAGATAATTAATGCAAATAAAATCTAGCTAAAATAATTAATGAAAGTGGCTACATTAAAGAACAGGTTTTCAATGTAGTATGAAACCGCCTTTTACTGGAAAAAGATGCGATCTAGGATTTTCATAGCTAGAGAGGAGAAGTCAATGTCTAGCTTCAAAACATCAAAGAACAGGCTGACTCTTGTTAGGAGCTAATACAGCTGGTAACCTTAACCTGAAGCCATTGCTCATTTATCATTCTGAAAATACTAGAGCCCTTAAGAATTATGCTAAATACATTCTGTCTGTACCCTGGCAAATGAAACAACAAAGCCTAGATAACAGTACATTTGTTTATAACCTGGCTTACTTACTAAATATTTTAAACCCACTGCTGAGACCTATTGTGCAGAAAAAAAAAGATTCCTTTCAAAATACTACTGCTCATTGACAATACACCTGGTCATTCAAGAGCTCTGATGGAGATGTACAATGAGATTAACATTGTTTTCATGCTTGCTAACACACTATTCACTCTTCAGCCCATGGGTCAAGGAGTCATTTCAACTTCCAGGTCTTACTATTTAAGAAATACATTTCAGAACGCTAGAGCTGACATAGATAGTGATTCCTCTGATAGATATTGTCAAAGTAATTTGGAAAACTCCTAGAGAGGATTGGCCACTGTAGATGCCATCTCAAGAACACCTGTGATTCATGGGAAAAGGTCAAAATATCAACATTAACAAGAGTTTGGAAGTTGATTCCAACCCTCATGGATGACTTCAAAGGGTTTCAAGATTTCATTGAAGGAGTAACTGCAGATGTGTTAAAAACAGCAAAATAATAAGAAGTGGAGCCTGAAGATGTGACTGAATTGCTACAATCTCATGATAAAACTTTAATGGATGAGGGGCACCTGGGTGGCTCAGTGGGTTAAGCACCCGACTTCAGCTCAGGTCATGATCTCACATGATTTGTGAGTTTGAGCCCCATGTCAGGCTCTGTGCTGACAGCTCAGAGCCTGGAGCCTGCTTCGGATTCTGTGTCTCCTTCTCTCCCTGCCCCTCCCTCATTTGTGTTCTATCTCCCTCTGTCTCTCAAAAAATTACATAAATGTAAAACAATTACAAAAAAAACTTTAATGGATGAAAAGTTGCTTCCTATGGATGAGCAAAGAGAGTACTTTAAGATGGAATCTACTCCTGGTGAAGATGCTGTGAAGACTGTTGGAACGACAGCAAAGGATTTAGAATACTACATAAACATAGTTGATAAAGTAGAGGCTGGGTTTGAGAAAATGGACTCCAACTTTGAAAGAAGTTCTACTCTGGTACAGTGCTATCAAACAGCATCACATACCACACACAAATCACTTGTGAGTTAATCAATGCAGCAAACTTCATTGTTGTCTTATTTTAAGAAATTACCATGGGAGCACCTGGGTGGCTCAGCTGGTTAAGCATCCAACTCCTGATTTTGGCTCAGGTTATGATCTCACAGTTCATGAAGCCCCAAGTCAGGGTGTGGAGCCTACTTAAGATTCTCTCTCTCCTCCCTCTGCTGCCTCCCCTGGGAGGGAGGGAAGGAGGGGAGGAGGGAGGAAGGGAGGAAGGGAGGAAGGCAGGAAGGCAGGCAGGCAGGCAGGAAGGCAGGCAGGAAGGCAGGAAGGAAAACTACCATGGCTATCTCTACCCTCATCAACCACCACCCTAATCAGTCAGTAGCTATGAACATGGAGGCAAAACCCTCCACCAGCAAAAAAACAAAAAAACATAGGACTCTCTGAAAGTTTAGATGATGATTAGCATTTATAAGCCATAAAGTATTTTTAAATTAAGGTATGGTATTTTTTTTTTAATTTTTTAATGTTTTATTTATTTCTAGGAGAGAGAGAGAGAGAGAGACAGCGTGAGCAGGGGAGGGTCAGAGAGAGAGGGAGTCACAGACTGAAACAGGCTCCTGGCTCTGAGCTGGCAGTCAGCACAGAGTCCGACGCGGGGCTCGAACCCACGAACTGCGAGATCATGACCTAAGCGAAAGTCGGACGCTTAACCGACTAAGCCACCCAGGCGCCCCGATATTTTTTTTAAATATAATGCTATTGTACACTTAGTAGATTGCAGCATAGTGCAAACATAACTTTTATACACATTGGGAAACCAAGATATTCATTTGACTCACTTTATTGTGATATTTACTTTATTACAATAGTCTGGAACCAAATCCCCAAAATCTCAGAAGCATTGCCTATAAACATCTTTGCTGTTCCACAACTCAAATATATTTATAAAGAACATCTAAGACACAGATATCCAGAGATTGAAACTATAAATATAAATCTGCTAAACTGAAAGAAATAGACATTTATATAACCACAACAAGTTCTTCAATAGTTCTTATAACGGGAAGCTATAAATCAGGGGAATCAAATTCAAATGCTCTAAAGTGCCAAGCAAGTAATGTACATTAGTTAAGTAAGCCAGCATACTGGGAAAAGTGAGGACTATGGTGAAACAAAAAAGGCTTGCCACCCCAGAAGAGATGCATATTGATTTGCCACTCAGCTCTATTTACTTGACTTGTGGTAACTCATTTCACATTTGCAGCCCTTCTCATAATCTATATATGGAGTTATATAGGTGGAGTTAATGCAACAGTCTCCAGGACAGAGTGTCACCTAGGCATGAACCATATGCATGTTACATTTCACTCCACTCCACTCACTCCATTGTGACTGATTCAATGATGAATCCAATTAGTGTTAACGAGATGCAGTAAGACTTGTGATGGAAATATTGGAGCCAGGACTCACACTATTTCATACTTCATCTGAATCTGAAGGATGTAGCTGGATGATACCAGCAGTTACCTGGTGTCTCCAACAAGAAAACCAGTCTCATTATGGAGTCAACTAAATGGGAGTAAAGCCAACAGATGGGAGGTAAGTCAGATGCTGGGGACATGCTTACAGGCCAGTTCTACACTGAACTTTTCAGTAATGTGAAACAACTTATTCGGTTGTGTCATTTTTCAGTTATACCCTACAAACTTATGTGTCTCTTAAGCCAGTCTGGTTTGAGGTTTCTACTACTGCAACCAACTGAGTCTTGATAAAGGCATTCAAAGTCAATCTTTAAAAATAACTCACACAAACACACAGTGCTGAGTCTGGCCTACAGGTTGCCAATATGCAAGTATACGCAAGTGTAAGTCTTTGGGTTTTATTTAAAATTCTTTCAAAACATTTTCTATACAAGATACAGCCTACCTTAAGATTTAACATACAAACACTAGCCTTCAAAACTACACTTGGCAAAAGGCCAAGAAGCAAGGGCAGTGTTGGTTGTCACTTACTATAGAACATATATTACTTTTTTCCACAATAGACTATAATGCCTTCACCTCTTTAAAAGAAACAAGCTCTAAGCATGTGCATTTAACACAAACATAAACTGACAAGTAGTCTTTGTCACAGAGTACTGTCTAAACAGATTATCCTTACTCTTTCACCCCCCACACCCACACACACCTGATGCCATCAGAACATCTAAGGCAGTATGATGAACAGCATGACCACTGGGATCAGAGAGACTTGAGTTTGAATCTTATTTTCACCATTAATCAGTATGTCTTTAGACAAGCTGCATAAGATTTGAGATTAATAAATCTAAAAGATTTATTCTTATTTTTTTAATGGTTTTTGTTTTTGTTTTTGTTTTTTTTGAGAGAGAGAGAAAGGGAGGGCATGAGCAGGGGAAGGGCAGAGAGAGAGACGCACACAGAATCCGAAGCAGGTTCCAGGCTCTGAGCTGTTAGCACAGAGCATGATGCAGGGCTAGAACTCACAAATCGTAAGATTATGACCTGAGCCAAAGCTGGACACTTAACCAACTGAGCCACCCAGGAGCCCCTATTCTTATCTCTAAAAAGATAATAGCATCTCCCTGAGAGAAGTGAAAATAATACCTGTAAATTACCCAACAAAGTACCTAACATAGTCAATAAGTAATAGCTATTGTTTCAAATGGGTATGCACACCTACAATTAAGTGACACGGGTCATAATTCAAGAAAACAGTAAATGGCAATAAAAATGTACAAGACCAGAGGTCATGGAAAATACAGGTGGGTTCTATCATGTATTATGTACAAATAAATTTTGTTTTAGGAAGTTTTTAAACATTAAAATATAGTGTTCAAAAACAACAAATTGCCTTATGGCATTAGGGTAGTGAATAAAAATCACAGTCAAAAAATGAAACTAACCATATCTTATTTAAAGTTTATATCAAATAAAGTCCAACTATAATTAGATTAAGTCAACTTTAAATCGGGAGACAATGTCATCCCTCCTAGAAGTTCTCAGAAAGACATAAATAATTTGAATTAAAGTTATTTACAAAGCACTTCTATAAATGTCCAGAGTGAGAACACTACATTTATTCTTTAAAGGTTGTCTGAAACATGAGTATTGCTAACGGCAAGATTATCTATAATAAGATAAAACATTTATAAATATGTTAGTTCATGTTTGCTTAGAAGGTGTTAATATAAAAAAAAAAATCAAACTCCTAACAAATGATCTTTCAGCTTAGAAAAACAAGAAAGCCAATGAAAAAAGAACAGAGAGACTCTCTCTCAATTATGCATATACAACCGTAAGATACCAATAACGAACAATCATGGGCAGAGAGATTTGTGTTTCAAAACAAAATCCTCTGGAAAACAGCTTGCATTTCTGTACTGACTGCTGAACTTTTGGACCTTTCACATCTAACTACCTCTAGCCAAAAAGGGTTATTAATCTTCCTTTTATAAACAGGAGTGTGCCTGTTTCTTGAAATCTATGCACAGTAAAAAGAGGTAAAAGGGAGTGAAAGGCAAGTTTATCCATTAGTATGTGGATGGATACAGGGCAAACATTCTAAATACAGGCTATCCATTAAAGTAGCCAGTAGTTACCCATGGCTATTAGTAAGCCCTTACAGAGTAACTAGTATAAACTGAAGTAAGTCAAGTGTAAAACATACACCAGATTTCAAAGATATTGTACCAAAAAAGAGTTAAAATAGTTCATTAATAATTTTATGTTGGTTACATGCTGAAATAATAATTTTGGATATTCAAGTTAATAAAAATATATTAAAATTAATTTCACATTATTTCTCAATTTTTAATGTGGATACTAGAAAATAAAAAATTATATAGGTGGCTTATATGATGTTTTTATTACACAACACTGTTTTAAATCATGGCACCTAAACTTAAAAGTCAAAATTTTTCTTCATTTATAATTATTTCTAAACTTGTTTTTACCAATAAAGTTGTATATATGTATGTATGTGCCACTTTACACAATCTATGTTTCCTGTTCCTCTCCCACACATTTTCATACAACCTCTCAGGATGCCTTGCTAACAGCAGCAAATGATATAAAATAAACATAGTAATTAATATGATATAGATTACTCCTGAAAATAGATCAGAAAACATTATGCTGTTACTAATGTACTAGTGTTTTTATCATGCAGCCAACAACTGATAACACATTTTCATTAAAAAAAATCCACAAAACCATCTACTCCATGAGGTAGTTAGGGAGGCCAACCATTAAGTCAATCCAATTCCTAAAATTCCATCTGCCTGCTAGGTGTAGAAGGCCGCGTAGACTTCCAGCTAATGCCAACTGGGTATCTACTGTATTGCCTGTTATGATATTTAAGCCCCGGAATCTCCATGTGCAGCAGCTAGAAAAGCACAAACAACTTCCTTGTAAACTTCCATTATTAAAACATAGAGACATGGACAAACATCACAGTTTTATTCTTTAGTAACAAAATATTTTGGAGAAAACCATCTTACTGGAGGATTACAGGAATAAAACAGTCAAATCTCCACATCCCTATTTGAAAATAGATGAACAGATTTGAAGTCGAACTGCATCCAGATCATTTCCCCCCAGAATCATCTACTTGTCTATTAGTTACCCAAGTCTGTTTAATCAACTCAAGTTGCAGGCTAATCCGTTACTTCTAAATCTCAACTCCTCTTTCAATACCGGGCAAAGACTTCCCATTGCCCTTACATATCAGGATCCTTATCTTCAGTTTTGAGAGTTCATATAGCCACTCCAGGCCTAATCTCTATTTTTTTTCTACTTTTCTGCCTATTTCTTCCATTGCACTTGAGGTGCTCTTTGAACCCACCCCTTCTCGGAATCCTCTTTTATTATATTTCTACTTCTTGTTCCCTTACACATTCAGACCTGGCAGGTGGACTTCCAGGACTCAAGGCAAAACATAATTTTTCTTTTCCCCACCTATTTAAGAAGCTATTTATTTTTTTAAATATTTATTTATTTTTGAGACAGAGAGAGGGCAAGAGGGAGAGTGTGAGAGGGAGAGAGACAGAGGGTGAGTGGGGGAGGGGCAGAGAGGGAGGGAGACACAGGATCTTAAGCAGACTCCAGGCTCTGAGCTGTCTGTCAGCGGGGCTTGAACTCACAAAGCATGAGATCATGACCTAAGCCAAAGTCGGATGCTTAACCGCCTGAGCCACCCAAGCTCCCCTTTAAGGAGCTCTTTAAATTCTTTCAACATACAAGCTCTCAATTTTCTGGAGGTTATACAGTTATTTCTCTCCCACCTATCTTTCTTTAAAAAGTGACATTTTATTTTGATTCTTTGTACTAGTTGACATTAAATGCAACAACTCATTTATAAAACTCCAGAGTTTAGAAAGTATTTTTCTGAACAGTTGGTTCATAGGTTTCAACAGGTTTTTGAAGCAGTCCAAGTAGCGCAACCTCTCCAATGTTGCTTCCGGTTTTTGCCTCTTTAAGAGCTTCTGTGAATTCATATCTTTCATCTGATCATTATGAATCTTGTTATCTTTATTATGGACATGAGCTTCTTCTTCTTTGCAACGCTGATGCAAACATTTTTCCTGTGTTTTTAAAGTTTTGTTCTTTTACACAGCACAAGAGCTCTTACTTTACATATTAGAATTTCAATCATCTCCTTAATTCTGCTTATGGATTCAAACCTAAAGTTAATCTTTGGGGTCTAATCATGGCCACCACACTGCACTGACACCAAGGGTGTCACATATACTAAACTCTGTGCTGTGGTGTGTTGAACACAATACAGTATAAATGACACCCCCTGGAGTTGTACAATGTGGATGTTCTGGAAAAACTGACAATATATATGCCGAGTTTCCAAAGTTTTCCAACAGTTTGACTTTTTACAATATACTTAAGATTTTCATCCATCTGGAGCTTATATTCGAAAAGTTGTGATTAATAATTTTTAAAAAATTGTTTATTCTAATTTCACTTAGTAAGTAATCTTAACTCCATGTTTTGAAAAGTTACTTTAACAGTATTTTTAAAGGTTTGTTTAATACACTAAGTCTCTCAATCTGAACTTCTTTTCAACAAAACTTAAAAACATTCATAATGCCAGAAACTGTGCTAACTGCTGGCAATAAAAAATGTAAAAGGTGGTTACAGAACACAAAAATCTTAGTCTTACCACAGAAGTCAGTCAATGACCAGAGCGTGTCATAATTTTTTTTAGTTAAGTCCCATTCACCCTTGCTATGTGTGGACTAGAAATGTTGTTTAAATTTTGTACATAATTGACTCTAATATCTCATTTTTCATAAATATGTTGGTTTATTTTTCCACGTAACAACTGCCATTTACCACAACATGTAACACAGAGCAGTTATGTAATATCTAATACTAAAAAACAGATGAAATAAGATTACTACCCATATTTATGAGAGAGAAAGTAAATAACTTGTTCAAAATCTCGGTTACTTTGTGAAGCTGGGATTGACCTTATATTTGTCTAAGTCAGTTGCAGTTCCAGGATATATTAAAAAGGACAACGGCGGATGGAAGAATCAGTTCAAGACCTGTATCAGTCTCTGCACCGCCTATTTGGGATTCTCTGGTCTTTCTCTCTGCCCCTCCCGGACTCACACTCTGTCTCTCTCTCTCTCTCTCTCTCTCAACAACAAGGATGATGACAAAAAGTTCTACAATGTAAAGGACATTTTGCCTGATGGGTGGGTAGAGGTTCTACCTTGTCTCCGCCTTCCCAATATTTATCCCTGTTCTTTTTCAAACTTTATATTATACTCAGTTATCATACAACTACAATGGTGGCATCCTTGGCTTTACTCCCCTCAAATTAAATGAACTGTTCACAAGTATTTTCTATAAGCAGAAATTGGCTTTTTGTTAAAGGAAAGTATATTTTATTATTTTAAGGGAGAATACCTTTCTACTTCAATGTTTAAATTGGGAGTCAGTTAAAACATACCAAATGATGCGCAGTATCACAAGCGATTAGGGAAATAAAATCCAAACCACAATGAGATGCTCCTTCACCACCACTAAGATGCTTAGAGTCAAAAAACCAGAAAAGAGGTGCGGTAGGATGTAAAGAAACTGGACCCCTTAGACACTGTTGGTGGGAAACTAAAATGTTACAGCTCTGGTGCAAAGCGGTTTGGCAAAAGATAAACAGAGGCTTACATGACAATCCACTCCTAGAAATATACCCCAAAGAGCTGGGAACAGGTATTCAAACAAGTGCTTATACACAAATGTCCACAGTAGCACCATTCAGAGCAACCAGTGGTGGAAATGACCCAAATGTCTGTAACTGATAAATGGATAAAATATACCAATGCTTTCATTTGGTATTCTAAATTTCAAAATGTTCAATAATTTTTCTTCTGTAGCCTACTATAGTAGTATGTCACAGGACTGGAAGCTGCCACTCTGCACAGTGTTGTGACAAGCTTCCCTTGTTTGAGAAGTAACAGTCTAATAAATGAATTCTACTTGTTTTTACAATTTTCATACTGCTGGTCTATGATGAGGTCAGACAACTGTCATTTCGGCAGCACTGGATCATGCGTGGGGATTTAGATTATACTTGTCTCAAAACAGGCTTAAGGTAGTTTTTCATGTTCTCCTATGCTCTAGAGTAAGAGATAAGAAAATATCTACAACTTAGAAGTTTAAAACACCTTATCCGTAAATCTATAGAGAAAAGTATTTAACAAAAGTATAAAGTAAACATTTTTAAGTCACTTTACAAATACATTAATTCATGTTTTCAAATGAATCATCTTCTGTTAATTACCTTAAGAGACTGCTGTTGAATTATTTTATTTTCTTGTTTTTTAAATAGAAACATATGAGTGAGATTTAGAGATGTCTCTGGAGTTATTAGCTCATTCATCTTCCTCCAAGGTTGCATCTTATTAAGTTCTGATTTACTTCTGTTTTCAGCTGTTTGCACTAAAATTTCACGTCCTCATTAAGTCATTAGTTACATACACATATACAGAGCCTAAGTTTAGCAGACCCCTCTACACATACTTTTACCAATACTTTGGTATTATGACACTGGCATTCAAAGTATAGGGGATGCTTAAAATAGCTAGCCATTAAAATTAATTAAGAAACATGAGTTTAACTGTTCTTCTCTAGCTTTACCAAGAATAAATAGTATTTTATTATCTCCTCTGCCCCATTCCCACTATTGCCATCCCAAATAAGACCTTAAGTCTCAGAGTGCTGATTCTCAAAAAAATGAGGAGAGGGCCACAAGTACCTGATCCTAAGCCATGTTTCTTAAAATACACATTCTCAGGCCAGGCTTGGAACTCCTAAATCAAAATGTCTGCTCTGAATAATTGATTATAAGAATCTTGATTCACCAAGCCAAACCAGAACAATGCCCTTGCCCACACACAGCATGAGAGTAAGATGACCCAATAATTTAGCATACTGACTGGGGTATGTCTGAAAATGAAAAGAAATGCTATTAATAACTCACTGAGAAACAGATATAAGCCAGGATGTATGGTCAAACAGGGTTCCTGTAGTGGTCCAAACTTTGAGAATTTGGCTAGTTTCGGAACCACTTTCAACCAACAATTTCATTAAAATTATCCTGAAGTGTAATGCAAGAATATTATGCTAAAAGCTGAAAATACAAAGAAACATAAGACCCATACTCAGGTCTGGTGCCCAGTCCAGTTGGAAAGAAAGGACAAATGACAAGAGGTAGTAAGTAGCAGAGAATAAATAATAATGTGTAAGTCTCTTGAAAAAGAGATGTGCAGGAAAGGCTTCACAAAATGCAGGATTTGGAATGGGCCTTCCCGGCTCACTACTTCGTGGAGGATGAAAGCCAATCAAGGTGATGAGAGAAGATAAACAAAGATGGCAGAGCCTAGAAAACCCATTTCATGCCCAGAAGGTGGGAAACAGACCCACTGACACTAGAGCACAGGGCTTTTATACACAACAGAAGATACAAATAAAGTCAGGAGCCAAGTGCAGAATAGGCTGATGGTCAATCCCTGCGATTTCTGAGGTAATTCTGTAATCAAAAGGCCCTCTGACACAATGTGGCAAGAGTACCCAGGGGAGACAAGAAGAGATAAAAGATACACTCTTGAAATAAGAATAATACCATGTGTAACTGGAAATACTACATACTAAAAAAGAGTAATTAGGAAAAGAAATATTTCAGAAACAACAGAAAGAAGTTGAAAAGTAAAGAAACAAAGCAAGGTGTGCACTTAAAACAACAACAGAAAATGAACTATAAATAAATCATATGAAGAAAACACTGACAGCTAAGATTACCAGAAGACATTTCTGAAATAATACAGAAGAAAAGCTAGATTACAAAAAGATGAAAGAAACACAAGACAGAAAAGTGTAGAAGTGGCTGTACACATGGCTCAATAAAGATGAATGGGGGGCTGGAGAGTAGGAAATAGAGAAAAGATGACAGAATTAAATGTGCTTTTAAATAATCTCTGAAAAACAGGAACGATTAATAGAGAGACTAGAAATAAAAGAAAATGAAACACTGAGTTTGAGGCAATGGGCTAGCAGAAAAATCCCATTAGGTACACAGATTTTCCTGTAAATAAAATATAATTTCACTAAATAATAAAAAGATTGAAAGAATATTCAAAGACACGTATTTGCAAGAGACTGTGTAATACGTAAGCTATGCTAAGCTCATGCACAAAATTCAAATTTAGTATAAGAGTTCAGAGTTCAGGGCAGGTGTAAAAAGAAAAAGGCTAGAGGAAGAAAACTTCTATTTTTGCATAGAAGACATAGGATGTAAAATCCCAGACATTTTACAAGTAATTTAAAATTTAAATTTTAAAGTAAAATTTACTTTACTTACTTATTTAGAGCAAGCGCACACATGGGAAGAGGGAGGGACAGAGAGAATCGCAAGCAGGCAGCATGCTGTCAGCACAGAGATCGAGCTTGGCGCAGGGCTAGATAGGTCTCAGGAACCATGAGATCACAACCTGAGCCAAAATCAAGAGTCAGATGCTTACCTGACTGAGCCTGCCAGGTTCTCCTAGACCAGTAATCTTTAACTGGAAGTGATTAACCCCTTCCTCTTCAAGGCATCTGGAAATGGGAGAAGGTGGTTTCTGGCAGCCATAATCCTGGAAGGAGCCCCACTGGCATTTAGTCAGCAGAATCCAAGGATGCTCAATGTCTTCCAAGGAAAAGCACAATCCAGCCCAAAATGCCAAGGGGGCCCCTGATGAGAAACACCGTGAGTAGACAAGGAAGGCTGCTTATCCTGCATATTTTTTACCATAACAGGGTTGATTTTTAGATTCATTTCTTGTGATAAATTAATTTGATTCCAATAAAGGCCCTTGCATTCCACCTCGATTTATTTTAATTCAGAACTTAAAAATAGACCTGTTGTTCTAATAAGAGTATTTCAGTCATTCTAATGCTAAGACTTTCTAAGTATCCATTAACAAATGATCAAGAGTGGCTAGGAGAATGTCACCATGTTTAAAAAAATAACTAAACTATGCATTCAGTTTTTGAAATAATATCTAGGGCAATAGTTTGGTTCAATGTATTTGCATTATTTTTTTACCACTCTATATGTCCATGCAATTTTTATACATCCAAAATTTCCTAAGGCAAAGCAATTTAAGCTGAAGTTTAAAATGAAGACAGTGTGTAAGGATTGTAATGGCAATATACGGAAGTACTGCAATGATATGAATCACAATAAATATTGAGTTCACAATGTTCTGAAAAGGACACTAGAAAACCAACTATAATTTTGAAAAAAAAAAAAAAAAAAAACTAAAAATAAACTGTTAAACATACAAGGGAAAGAATTAAGCATTGACTCTACCTTCACTAGGTAACTTACCCAATTGGGTTAACAAAGAAATGATGTGGTTAAGTTTCTCATCAGAGATCTACTCCAATGGCTGCTAACATGACAGAAAGAAAATCAGATCTTACAAATATCCTGATAGAAAAGCACTTAAGAGGCAACTTGTCAAAAAAAAAAAAAAGAAAAGAAAACCCAAACTTGAATTTGATCAAGCCTCTTGACCTCAACTCCAAAAGTTAGAGGAAATACTGAACCCAAAGAAAGCTTTAAACTATGCCATAGGAATGCAATAAGTTAAAATCCAGACTCTCAGAAACCCCACCCAGTTCTTTCAATAAATTGTGAAAATAAGAGGGAATGAGAATTAAGTAAAAAGGGGTCCTTATCTTTTGAAAATGCACAGTGCATACCTGTTTTTTTAAAAACACAGATGAAATGATGTCTGAGATTTGCTTCGATGTAATATGGGGTGGGGGGGGGTAAAATGAATGGGATTATAGATGAAACAACATTGTCCAAATTACTCAAACTGGGTGAAGGCTATATGGGGATTCATCATACTAGTCTGTCTACTTTCAATATACGCTTCAAATTGTCCGTAACGAAAAGTTAACTTAAAAAAAAAAAAAAAAAAAACTAAGAAACCTCATCAGGAAGGGAAAACAATCACTTGCAACATATTGATTTTAGGGTTTAAAAAATAAAAGAAAATGAATGCTTGGCATAGTCCTCTAATGGATATTGGGATATTAAGCATCTGGGAAGATAAGAAATATCTTTTAAAATTGTAAACAGACACTGGTGTAAATAAAATAAAGAAAATGTAAAGGTATACTAGTTAAAATTGCCACTGAATTCCACATGGAACACATGCATCTAAGTTCATGTTCAAACCCATCGAATGACAGATTTTTCCTCATTGCGATAGCAGGTAAACTTACAAGCACATATATCACAAATCCAACAAATATTACCAATACCCTTAGAAGCAAGTGTGAAACAAAAATAAAACCATAAAGCCAAGGCCCTATGGTACCCTCTATATTTTGCTGTTGCTACTGTTTAAATTGAGAAGACTACAGAAAGCAATAGGAAGCCATAAAAAATATGTAGCCACAATCTTCTGAGATCGATTCTCTTGGGGACCCTGAATAAATGGATTCTTGACCTACTAAAATTTAATGTGAAAAAATGATCCATTTGTAAAGGACCTATAAGATTGTAAATGGCAAAACAAACTACAAATAACCACCCTCAGAAAGGGAATGTATGTTGTTTATAAAAAGTGAGAGCATGGATGTAAAGGGAGAATCATCATGATGATTTATAAGTGAAGGAAAATAAAATAAAAAGGTAACAAAATTCATGTTTCCCTAGGCCTTTCATTCAGACCAAAACATGTGGAGCTATACTCCCAAAAGCAATTTCAGACAAGAGATGTCTTTATTTTTCCCCAGACAAGCTAGAAGTTAAACAGAATGACAAAGTGTATTTGCTCTGGGACAGTGAAGCGGCAAAGAAACTTTGGAATGGCGTAACTGCTCCAAATCTCTCCAAAGCAGGCAGGCTAAACCACAGACAGTGAATGGAGACGGAAATATTGCAATTCCTTTAAGTTTTGTTTGCTGCAAATAACCATTAAATTAAAATAATTATTATATACACCAAGGATCAAGAGGGGACTGAAATTTTTTTTAATGTAATGATCCTAGAACTTTGGCCTTACTGCTCTTATTTTTGAGGTTAATCACTTCCTACGGACCACCACATCCGAAACAGGTGTTAGTTCATCTTATCCTATTTATCTATATACACTTATAAAACCAATGAAGTGTCAACAAAGAGAAATATGTCAAAGCTTTAGAATTTAACTTTAATACCGCCTTTAGACAAAATGCAAGGCACAGACTGATACATAAAACTCATTAGTTTCATTAATCTAAAATGGAACTATATAAACCTAGCAGGTCACCCTAAGAACATCAGGTCTATTTTGCTAAGTGGACCAGCTGCTTTTCCAAAGAGACCCATAAGGGAAAAGCAAATCCCCATACTACTATCTGGGAAAATTTTCTGTATAAATTCACAAATTTAGGAAAAACAGTTATTAAATGAACTATAAAAAGACAAAATTAAGAGGAATCTAATATGAAGCCAAAGTTGTTAAAAAGTGAGATCTAGAGCCAGTATTAAAAAATAGTGGTGCACATGCTGCTGAGAAATCAGCATTAAAATTCTCTTAAAATCCTATAGGATTCAGATTTTTCTCCATAAAGCTAGAAATTCTTATCTGCAGAGGGATTTTTTCCAACTTCAAAGCAATTCATAAACATGGACTGCTTCACAATACCCTAGAGAAAAAAGTAGAGGTAGATTTAAAGATATTCCTCTGCCCACAGGAAAGCCATACACAAAGAACTACATAGCAGAGAACAAAGATTTGCCTTTTCTGTTATGATCATACTCAGTCCCTGACCTTCTTTCTTACAGGGGAAGAGAATAGGGCAGGAGAGCTGACAACTGCGAGAATGCTCTCTGAAAAGAAACTGCTTAAATGATTCAAAAAAAAAAAAACAGCAAGAGGCTAGTACCCCAAAGCCAAAGAAGGAAACTTTTTTTTTTTTTAATATTTATTTTGAGAGAGTGAACGTGTAAGTGGGGAAGGGAAGAGAGAGAATCACAAGCCAGGTTCGGGCTCTGCATTGTCACCATAGAGCCTGAAGCAAGGCTCAATCTTACGAACCATGGGATCACAACCTGATAAGAAATTAAGAGTCGGATGCTCAATCAACTGAGCCACCCAGGCTTCCCAAGGAAATTCTTTTCTTCTCCAACTCATCATCTGAACCTTATTTGCCAGGTTCTAAACCTTACACGAAGAGTATTCTTGGATCCTTCAAGAAACTATAAACAAACAAATGGGATACGCTTAAACTAAGTATGAACCTACAGACCCATAATCAACTTGGAATATTTTTACCAGATTTCTCAAGCAGCACGGTACAAAAGCCAAAGTGATTACTTTTATATCAAAAAGTAAGCCTAGATTTTTGCCCTGCACCTATTAAATATATGCACTACGTATGTGACATGTGGCAATTTTCTCAACCATTCTAAGATTCAATTTTGAAATCTTAACAAGAATGATTCTTTATAGGGTTCTTTTGGGAACTGAACAAGTTGCTGTATTTGCAGGCACTATAGTATGGAATCCAGGACAGTTGTCAGGCTGGATGCTCAATTATCTCCTCTTTTGAAGTGAGAGTGAAAGTCATCTATTCTTGGAAGTATACACATCCTTTGTGGCAGAAAACCTGATTTCTCACTGAATATCCATATGCTCCCCCACATTTTCCAGCCCCCTCGCAGTTAGTTGAGGCCATGTGATTAATTCACGTCTTCCTTCTAGACCAGAGCACTTAAAAGCTGGCACATGACCCTCCAGCTCTTTGCCTGGACACATGTTTCAAATGGCAGAACTACAAGAGGCAAGCAGCACAAACTGGAGTCCACACATGAAAGAGCTACCCAGGAGAGCTCCTGGACCTACAGTGGACTTCATATGAGCAAGAGAAATAAACCTTTATATGTTTAGGAGTATAAGCCACCTGGATTTGTGAACAAGGCAAAATTTAAAGTATCCTCTTATAGCCCAATTATATGCAAATGCTGCAGGACAAAATGCATACATAAAACTGGCAAGTTCTCTGTTTAATATTAAAGGACATCTTGTTTACAGTATAATTTTATGTATTTAGAAAAAAAGGAAATGATCAAAAGACAATATTTAATAATAAACTGGAAAAGTAATCCAACATATACAAACAACTTAAAAAGAAACTGGTATTTATAATTTCACCTTAAGGGGAAAGAATTCTAAAAATCAAGTGTCTAAATTTTTTCTAGTTAAGCGTACAAGTTATACAACATCAACAACAAAAAGCTATTATCCAAAAATAGAAAGTGAAAAACTAAAAACAGCTATTCGGAAACACAAAGAAAAGCAGACCAACTTTAAAACACTTTTTCACTATAAGTGACTGTAGTCAATTGTCATTGTAATAGAGGTAGTATAGGACCACACCTGCTTATCCACAGTTCTGAAATCCCAAAGCCCTAAATTCAAAGTCTGGGGAAAAATAATTTAGCAGCGACACCAAACATGAATTAACCTGAAACTATCTGTAGTTTCTACTTATTGCATTTAGTATAAATATTCATACATTTTTGGTGTAGAAATATGATGCGTCTGAAGATCCCACTGGGGATGTTACCTAAGATACAGCAAACACATCATATTCCCTTTCTAAAATCTAAAATTTTCTGTACTCTGAAACACATCTGGCCCCAAGGGTTGGAAATAAAAGAAATGTGGACTTAGAACAACAATAGAAGTGAATATTCTCTGTATGGTCTTAATGATAAAAATAAACACCAAATCAAGAGCATGGCTTTCTAACCTGTTTGTAATTCAATGTAAAACTGAATTTTGATGAGTTTCCAATGATATTTCTCCTTGATACACTGTACTTCAATATTTCTGGTAGCAGCCTAAAGCTAGATCATGCAGGGGTATAATTAACTGGTAGAAAACAGAAAAGAAATAAAAATACTGCCGAAAGCATTTCTGGCCTCAACAGACCATAATTTAGTAGGTATTCAATGTAGCCATTCCTGTGGTTTCACATAAAAAACAACACACATTAGGTCAAAAAATATACAAGAAATGTAAACCATAGTATGGGAGTAGCAGAGGTAGAGCCATCAGCTCTAGAAAAGGTGCAGGACAATGTACTAAGCAGTCATTACTAATACGACAGGAAAATGACAAAAGGCAAACTATCCAACAAGTCAGGAGGCTAGGTATCAGAATAACTATCTACAGCAGGATTTCACAACCTGAGCACAACTGACTTTTAATCCAGATGATTCTTTGCGGTAGAGGGGTTGTCCTACACACTGTAGGACATTTAGCAGGACCCGTGACCTCTACTCACTAAGTATCAGTAGCAACCCCTCTTCCCCCAGTTGTGAAAGCAAAAAAGTCGCCTGGCATTGCCAACTGTTCCTTAGGCTTTTTTTTTGGAGGGGGGTGGAGGGCGGGCAGGGAGGAGAAGGGAGACAGAATTTACCCCCAATTGAGAACCACGGATCCAGAGGCAGAAGGAAGATTTGAAGTTCAAAGAGTTTCTTCTTTCGGGAGTGCCTGGCGCTTCAGTTGGTTAAGCATTCAACTTTAGCTCAGGTCATGATCTCATGATTCGAGAGTTCAAGTCCCACGTCAGGCTCTGTGCTGACAGCTCAGAGCCTGGAGCCCCTTCAGATTCTGTGTCTCCCTCTCTCTCTGCTCCTCCCCAACTCACGCTCTGTCTCTCTGTCTCTCAAAAACGAATAAATGTTAAAAAAAAAAAATTATTTTTTTTCAAGTTTCTTCTTCTAGAGTCTAATAAAATACCAAATATACTTCCCTGTCAAAAGATGAAAGAAAACGTTCTATTTCTCTCGATCTGTAAGTGGCTTTATTGTATGTTTTTAATCTGTTTTGTAGGGAAGATGAGAATGGTAGGATCAAACTCTCCATTCTCAATCTGAATGCCCCTGCACTCCAAGCATGAAACAGTTGTTGACTTTCTCACAGCTAAACATATCCATCTGTTGTTACAGCAACTCTCTCAAAGAGGGAATAAGGTACCAACTGGTTAGCTATAGAAAGCAACAAAACAATTGGGAGTAAATGTCCACAGTTTTCACCTACTTTCTAACTATATTACCTGCTTTGAGCATAATAGGTCCCTAATAAAAACGTGACCTTTTGGGGGAAGAATAGTGTTTCCAAACACATCATTCTTTTGGAAAAAGTTTTTAGTCACCCCAGCGCTGGGTCCTCCTGCTGCACTGGCACATATGAGAGAAATAATTAGGCTCACTATGATTATCAATTTCCATTTATAATAGAAGTAGAAGCTAAATGCCTTTGAATAATCATATTAAAAATTCTAACTATGAAAAAAAGTAAAGACTATGTGGGATTTTTAATTGATTTTCTCCAATCCAAAGTCACCATTTTGCCTGGAAGTTCTATTCCTGTTAGTTTGACAGATTTCAATTTAGCTATTAATTTAACAAATTTTCACATGCAGAACACTGTGTAAAGCAAGAGTTACAGAAATGTATAAGCCCATCCTCCTTTCAAAGGGACACTTACTCTTGCAGAAAGCAGACATAAAAAAGCAAATAATCACCATATACAGCATTAACACACCACAGTATTTCAGCTGTGCTCAAGTTAGTATTAGCTTAAGAAAACATAAAACATCATTTAAAATTATCAGTAATGCCCAAGTCTCCAAAAAAATCCTCATGATTTTTTTTAACGTTTTTTATTTATTTCTGAGAGAGAGACAAGACAGAGAGACAGCATGAGCAGGGGAGGGTCAGAGAAAGAGGGAGATACAGAATCTGAAGCAGGCTCCAGGCTCTGAGCTAGCTGTCAGCACAGAGCTCGACACAGGGCTCGAACCCACAAACCGTAAGCTCATGACCTGAGCCGAAGCCGGACGCTTAACCGAATGAGCCACCCAGGCGCCCCAATCCTCATGGTTTTTGAGAGACTGTGCAGATGCCAAAACATAACAAATAATAATATGCATCAGTATATGTCCACAGTGGGGTGGTAAGGAAAACACCTTCAATCAGAGTGATTGTGTATTTATCTATTTTAGAAATCAAACTTCCAGTTAAGAGACAGTTAAGTCTCTTTTTTATTAAAATAGAGAGTTTTAGGATTGGTTTTTGAAGAAAGGAATTAAATGGATAAACGGGATACAGTTTTGTTTTAAAAAATAGGGTATCTTTACAGAGCACACGCTAACATGAACAATAACAAAAATCAAATGTATAAGTAAAAAAGAAAAAAGCTATCTATATGTGGGGGATTTAAAGTCAAGTGCTGTATAAGCAACCAACTAAGCTATAGATATCATGTGCTACTTTGATTATAACCTGTTTTCTTAAACCAATTACAAAAAGCTTCCAAAGCCACAGACAAGGAGAAAAAGTCGCTGTTTAGGTTACTGGCAAACTACATCAATTCAGAATCTAATTTTTCAAATATTAATATAACCTCATTCTCAGTAAATCTGTAAATTTTAATAACAATATTTTAAAGGGCAAACATAACTATCACCTTTATTTCAAAAATTTTCATTACAATTTACTGCAGAGAGAGACAGAGCATTCTCCATGATTTAAGTATCATTAACTTTATGCATATTCCTTTAAACGGGATACACTATTTCTTCATCTTTGCCCAATGTTCTTAGGTTTTCTTTTTTAGTCAAGTTCCAAGAACTCCTTTTAGTTACATACATGTAAAATTTTGTTTACATGTTCTCAAACAAATAGATGTTAAGTTGATTAAAATAAAATTACTCCCATATATAGTAGGATGTTGATGCACCGGAGAAAAAGCCAGCAAGAGTGAGGGCGTCTGGCTAAGTAAGTTCCTCTTTCCCTTCATCATGCTGTGGCCACTTTACTGACCCAATTTACACCATTACCAAACTTTAAAACATATTAACATTTAATCCTCACAATAAACCTGTGGGGGGGGGGGTGATTATTTTAATCTCCATTTTCCATTTAAGAAAACTGAAAGACAGAAATATATCCTAACTGATCTAAGATAACACAGCTAAGTAAAAGGGAGAGTGGGGACTGGACCCAAACCAATGCTGTTGAAACCTTAATGAGCTACAATTCCCCTGGGAATCCTGCTGAAATTCAGTTTCTGAGTCCGTACTTCTGCAGTGGGGGAGGCAAGATTTTGCATTTCTGACGATCTTACCTGTGCTGCAGACATTGCTGATCTGAAGATTCACCCTGTGGGCAAGCAAAGTTCTAATCTACCCTAGAAAATGTTGGCAAGTGGTGGTGACCCTCAAAAGGAGGCAGAGCTCACCCACCGTTAGACAATGAGAAGCTTATGAGTAAATCAGGGATTGCCAACGTCTGGTTTAGAACTTAATTGCTTCCTTTAATAATTTTGTATTTAAAAGAAAAATGCTGGCAAAATTACAAGTATTATAGTACTTTTCAGGTTTTGCAAGTGAACACATTATAATAAATACTTGGTATTATTATATCTCCCTCCAAATAAGGCCTTTCCTACATCTAAAAACTATTACAAATGCCTCTGAGTGTGTAACTTTAGCACAGATTCAATCTGAACATATTAAGGAATATTTTGAGTGTATTATTTGTGCTTTCTCATATATGGAAAGAACTAGAGATGGAGTTAAAACTCCAGCAACTTCCTCAACTTTTGTCACTCATATAAGAGGTTACTGTGAGCGGACAAGGGCACCCTCTGGGAAACAGATGGAACATAAATGTCTTAATAGCACATTACTCAACAATTCTAGTTAATCACCTTCTCCAAAAACAAAGAAATGCCCATAACACAACCTCCCTCCATTCTCACTGATGTATCAACTATTTATACCATAGTCTAAAATACAGTATGTAAATAATATAAACTAAAGCCAGTATATAAATATTATATCCCTACATTTTGAATGCTCTGGCCTAAGGCACTCCAATACTAAAAAGTGAAATACCATCAAATCACTGGAAATAACATTTATCAAACTTTTATTCCACCAGGAAAAGAAATATCATTACTATCAAAATATATTCAAACACATTTAAAGCCACACATTTAATTCAACAGGTAAGTCTATCCTAAGATCACCCTTGGTGTACTCATGTTAGACACGGCTATATACTAAGGGAATGTATAACATAACAAACAGAACATTTTATAAATAAAACACATGAAAGGAGGAAGGGATCTAAGAGAAATCTTACTCTCATCGGAGTAATTTTGGTTTTGCTGAATTTTCTTGTATTTCAATCAACTTTTTCCTGAATGTACACAAACATACTTTACATTTCTTCCCTGAGGAAAAATTAAGTCCGTCAAACACTTTGACAAGCTTGTAAAAATTATTTTCAAAACCATAATGGAATTCTGATTAATTAACTAGACATGAAAGTCAAGCATCAAAGTCAGAAAAGTATTAGGTTTCATAGATTTCAGGCAACATGAATTCATACATTTTAGGATTTATTAATATAGAATCCCATTTTTAACTATAACATTAATAAATTTAACCTGTACAATTACCATAAAGCTAAAATTCTTACCCATGCTCCCGAGAAATACAAGAGCACCACAATCTGCCACGTATTGGATATGATGGCAAAAATACAATACAAATTCAGACTTAGCTGTCAAAATCTTGAAATGCCTCCACTGAACACTCAATATTCTAAATTCCTGCTCAAGGACAAGAACTAGATCATATTCCACCCCCCAGAAAATCTGAAGACACTTAGAATAAAAGACACAAAAGTATCTAACTGTTTTACATGTCAGGCACCTGAATAAGACTGTCCCCAACTAGTAAGACACAACTTCTCCCGGTTCCCAGTTAAGACTCATCATTTTCTGTTTGTTTTCTGTTTAGTCACACAGCCACAAAGAAATTCGTGTACTAAAAGAATCAGAGAACTGAAATATATAATTTGCAATACTTTACAGCCACTGCAAGTTGTGACAAGGGAACGTGCAGATGATGTATTCCAGGTTATTGTTTGCAAGCCCACACGTTTGCTATTCACTGATCACCAAAGGTGAAGCATTTCATGGACTGAAACAACATATGGTATATAAGGAGAAAAATAAACAAGTTAAACTTTCTGCCTCCTAGAAACATTCTACTTCCTCTAAAACAATCCTCAGCGACCTTGTGGAACTATTCCTGGGTTAAACATGTAAAGCATACTTCTTCAGCAACTGCAACATTACACTTCTGCTCCAAGGGCATTCAACACATTCTCTACTAGGCTCTCTAGACTTGCACACACATGCTAGTTTGTGCCATTTGCAGAAAATCAACAGAAACCTTTAAAAATGTTTGACCTTACATGTAATTTTAAAACATTCAAGTATTTTGAATTGATAGATCTTTGTATCTTTTATAATGGGAAATATCAGAACACACTCTGCAAGTTAAGTAATTCTTCCAGAGAGCAAATTTAACTTGACCTCGCTAAATGGCTACAGATTTGACACACCACTGAGAAGGCTAGAAGGAAAACTTTGATTTATTTATTCTCTAAAGCAGCACTGTTCGATAGAAATATAATGCAAGCCACATACGTAATTTTAAATTTTGCATTAGGCACATTAAAATGGTAAAAAAGTAAAATTTTAAAACATTCTATGTAACTTATCATATCCAACATATTATCATTTAAACATGTAATAGATTACTTTTTAAAAACAATAAGGTATTTTACATTCTCTTCTTCATAGGAAGTTCTCCAAAATTTACTTGCAGCACATCTCATGCTGGACAATTAAAGTGGTCCCTAGCCACAAGTAGCTAGTGGCTGCATTACTGGACAGCACAGCTCCTAATACTTTGAGAGCTGACATACCACTACCTGATTAAAGCTAGTTTATGTTCCTGTTTGCCTTTTGAGCTGACATAGCTGATTACAAATATGAGCAAAACTGTTAATTCACTGAACAGATCAGGATCAGATCACCTTATCTAAGGGTCTGGTTTAATACACATGAGAAGCAACTGAATTATACCCAATTATATCTCAAGGAGACTTTGGAGATAGGTCTGATCATCCCAAGTGAACACAACTTGCAACAAAAATATAGGTGAGACAAGAAAACATGTTCACATCAAACCATAACACTGCCTGATTTCTAGCTGCCACGCTCACCCTGGAGCACATCTCTATGCAAATTATCTACAAAACTGTTTTTTCTAACTTTGATGAATTTTGGAAGCCATAAAGTCACTGGTGAAAAACAAAGCATTAAGTAAGACAAACTAAAAAAATGTTTAACGAAAAAGATAATCAACCAGTTACTTTTAATGCACCTTATACCGACAATCTTAAATTATTCCATAGGAGTTTCACCGAAATGAGTTCTTCCTACAAATTCCAATCCATATGCTGCTTTTCATACACGTATTCCAAGGACCAAAATTAGCAAGAATTTCCCCCAAGTAATTAAGACATTCGATTAAAATGTAAATAATTCCAAGAATGCATTCTCCAGAAAACAACTAGAAGCATGAGCTTAGCACATAAAATTTGTCCTTAAGGCACATTACGGAATAAATCAAACAGAAACTATACCCTTGTTTATGGCATTTACATTTTGTAACACCACATTCAGCAATTTCTAAATTTGGAAGGTCAGTTCAGATTGCACACAAGCAGTAACTTTAAAGCTTAGCAAAATTTTAGAAGTTTCTGCAATATAGTTCTGAATAAAGCCTCTACAGAAATGTTACAAGAGAACAAAAATCAGCACCATTCACACTAATCTCAGTTAAGAAGCACAAAATCAGTATATACATAAATTCCAAATGTATGATACATGCTAAAGAGTGTTTTACCCCAAACTTGGTTAATTCACCTTAGACAATTTTTGTTTCATGCACTTGCAAAGCTGACAAGAAGCAAATGTAGCTGCTTCTGCAGCACACATATCCCAAGCCGATCCATTAATCTCTCGGTATTTTTGCACATTTTGAAATCAAAACAACAAAATTTGTTTCTTACCTGCAGTTAGGAGGAGGATCGAGAGTTATTTCAGCTAGCTCCTTCTGAATTCTGTTAGTGAAATGAGAACAGACAAAAAGGATTTCAGATAGTCTACAGAATAACCGGGGAATTACACTGCCCTCTACCACCATGCAGTTAAATGCAAGGCTCTCTTTGCCTTCAGTAATGCTAACATGGCTGCTTCCTCTTTGTTCTCAGAGGCATAACCCAAATCCCTTAACAGAAACTTTGCAGCTTTTTTTCTCACTTGCTACTGTAAATAAGTATGACATTCACACCACATTTTAGAAATAGTCCTCTACTAGTACTCAATAGAGGCTATAAAATCTATTTTAAAACACTTTTTACCAAAGAAATTCTCTTTTCAAGCTTATATGCAAATGAGACAAGAAGGGAGGAGGGAAAGCACTAGAATATTTGACAATGACTTCAAGTCACTTTTAGAGAGGTAAGAATTAGCAAGCTATTATATGAGCACACTAACAGGTTTGACAATATTTTATGTCAAAAAAAAGTTTCAAATTTACACACATCTTGACCAGTGAAAAACTTCTAAAGGACTCTGACCTTATTTAACCAATTTTGTTTTCCCTAATCTTAAGTACAGCACTAAAATTGAACAAATTTGGGGGGAAAGAAATCATAAGATATATAGCCTTGAGTTAAGGGGGGAGGAAGCAGTTCTCTGATTTTATTCAAATTTAAAATGCTTTCAGAACTTAAGATGTGTTTTATATATTCCTCAACAAGATCACAGCAAACTGAGAATTCTGAATTATTTAAAAGACTGCTGTTATTTAATAAAATATCCTCAAGTTTTTAATACCTGATTATTGATACAGTAGAGGTGAAAATCCACAGAAAAATAAGAGTGCTTCTAAATCAGAGAACTCAATATTTGAACAGGTTTTATACTTCTTTTTCCTTTAGTTGTGACCAATAAAAAATCAACAAAATGTCAATACTGGGTAATGCTATAAACATATATAATGTATAATTAATAGAATTCATGGATATTCCCCTACAACTACCAGTGGAGTCTCAATGACACAATCTTTTTTTTTTTTTTTTGCCATCAAAGATAACAAATCAACAGGAAACAAATGACCTTTCACATATACCCAACAAAATGTTTCTTCTGCTGTTGAGTATTAACATGTCAAGCATATCCGCAAGTTTTAGAGTGAAGAGTCACAAGCACAACGAAAGTTTTCAATAGCCCACTGCCACCCAAAATTGTAAATGGCTACATCGCAGTTTTATTTACACTCACAAGAAAATAGAGGCATAACCGTGAGTTAACTACAAAAAGTAATAACCTGGGATGCGTGACTTAAAGTCACGTTCGTAAAACTGAAAGCAAATTTGGAGCACAATTTTAAGTCTGCCTTCAGATGTTGTCAAGGCCTTGTATTTACAAATTTTCTAGCAACCATAATCATTTCTAATCATTAAGTTTCATGAAGAGAGGTGCTGCTGATCTCTAGAAGTGTCACTTTCAATGAAGAAGCGTATGACTCATAAAAAGGAACATCCTCAATGTACCAGCTAATTTGGGCTCACCAAATTTTCCTTGCCAACTCCTAAAACAATCTGTCAAAACGTTGGTCCAATCTCTACTCAAGGACACTTTTCTTACTGAAGTTACCAAAGTACAGAGTAAGTTTGCTTAAAAGTACAGTTCTAGGGAGGTGGTTTATGTACCACCTAAAGAATGACAACTCAGTCAAGTGCAAATAAAAGTGATCATGAAGTAAATATTTTTGAACTATTGCTACTGATGTAAAACCAACAAAAGTGTCCAACCGTTTGGAAGACAACCTGATAATGTGCTTAATCCTTTCACACATTACCTTTTAGCACTAGTGGATAACTTAGCAGTGGTTTTGCTAGAGAGTTTGGTGTTTTTCTTCTGCTGGGTGGCAGAAGGTTTTCTTTCTTCTTGTTCCTCAGGCTCTGGAGCGGCTGGGTCTCGTTGGTCCGCATCTGAACTACCACTGCTGGTGCTGGGGCTCTCATCATCGGACCTTTGCCTATCACTGGACATCTTGGTGAAGTTATTTCTCGGAAAACTTTTAAAGAGAAAAGGAGGAAAGAAAGGAAATGGTAAGTCTCAGAAATAGACCAGTAGCAGTTTCTTCTCTCAATATTCACCCAAAATCCTTATTTTAATGAAAACACTTCAAAGTGCTCACACTTATCTCATCACACAGCAAGGTTACTGGGGAGGTGAGGTGTCTTCACAACGCCAGCGTTCAAGGATTTACCGAACTCAAGTTAGAAAACCCACTCACATTTTTTTCCATCCCTTGGACAATCTATCAATTGTCTACTTTCTCAGAAGGCACGAAGCAGATTTGCCAGGGAACTTAGGCAGCGAGCATTAATAACATATGACACGCTGTAAATAACAGATCTCGCTGAAAAATGTTAAAAAGTCACTAATAACGTCTAAATATTTACACACTGACATTGGTCAAAGCTACCAAATTCCCTTTCCGAGAGGAAAACATACCCTGTTAATCGCCCATATGCTTATTTAAGGTGGCGATTCCTTCTCTGTGCACGTAAGCCTTTAAACACAACACTTAGGAATTTAAAAATCAACTAACAAGCCGCTTTAGCCGTTTCCACGGCCAGCAGCGAAGATTCATCCGGCCAAGACCGAGCTGCCACCCTGGGAAAAGCAGAATCCAAACTGCACCTTCTGCAAAGCTCCCAATGCCATCAAGGTTCCTCGCTCAATTTTTACATCACGCACCGACATTTTGTCCAAAATAACGAAAAAAAAATCAGAGGCAAAACAAACAAACAAAGCCCNAGAGGGCGGGGGCGCGGGCGCCGTCTCGCGGGGCCGCTGTGCCGCGGGGTGGCTTCCGGCCTGAGCCCGCCTCCAGAGCAAGGCTGCCCATTGAGCTACCCGCCCCGCAGGCTGGGCCCGGGGTGCCTTAGGGGCAGGCGGGCTGAGGTCATCCCCAGGGCTGGCCACATCCCCTCTGCCTGCGCTGGGGCCGGCGTAGACCTCGAGGCCCCTACGTTTGGGAAGGGCCCTGGACGCGTGGTCGGGAGTCCCTCTCTGCCCTGGAAAGCTGGGAACTCATGGGTGTCGTTGACGAGGCCAGGCACGCCCGCGGAGGAAAACTGCCCCTTGCCCCCTGGGAGCCACAGGGGCAAGATGAAGTCTAGGGCACTGAAGGAGGAAAAGAGGGTTTAGAGACTAGGGGACCAATCTCTGCTTCTCTTTGGCCCTCAGCCTACCAAAGGCAGCAGTCCTTCGGATTGCTTTAAAGATTTAAAAATTCAAAACGTTATTTTAAATGTCCTGCTCCAGATTTTTTAAAGTGAAGAAAGGGAGTTAGGGGGGCTCAAACCTGACTTTCTTGCAGGGCCCTTCGGATGTGCGTGCTAGATATCAGTTCTGGAAAAAGAAGCCCTGAGTGGTGCTGGGTCAGAACGTCCACACACACACACACACACACACACACACACACACAACTGAAGATGGGGGGATAACGAAGGTTAGTTTTGTTCTAGCATTCTCTTTTAGAGTGTCCAGGTGAACGCTGCAGTTTTTGCCCCAGGCATAAAGTAGCCAGAAGTACAAAAACTTCCTGTTTGCAGTCCAGATCTCCTCCAGCTACTGAGAACTTGCTCCAGGGATGGAGCCCCAGAGGAATTGGTGGATTCCTCTCCCACAAGTGTGCAGGGGGGGTGCTGGGAGAATGTGGAGTTCACAGAGGGAGTGACAATGGCAGTCATAAGAGATGAACCAGACTAAAAGAAAAAAGGAGGAGGAAATTAAAAAAAAGACTGAATGAGCCAACGTATTTACTTATTTTTCCTCCAAACAGAAAACTTTTGGTAAAGGGCTGCTTACAACTCCGAACAGTAAGTTACATTTCTGTAATTTTCCAGACACAGAGTCATTCAGTGAGCTTTATGGAGGGCTGTGCTGCTACGTGCTGGACACAAAATCCACTCATTCAAATGCTGTGTGAGACTGAAGCCAGTTCTCTCTGTTCTGTGCCAGAAGCTCCCCAGGCCAGAAGGAGACCAGATCATGAAAGTTCCCCAGGTTGATAAGGAGGAAGGAGACTCCAGTCAGAATGAACAGCATGTCTCAAGAAATGATAAAGAGAAAGCATGACGTGTGTGTTGACAAGCATTTCGATTTGCGTGGATCAAAGGGTGCCTGTGGAAAGCTTGTTAGTGAAACTAAGACAGAAGGTACTCCCCAACTTTTACACTGAGGCTACAGGACAAGCCAGCCAAGTTGGAGTTTGGGCTTTCTTTGTTTGGAATGGGGAGCTATTGAAGGAAAAGCTACTTGGGGGCGCCTAGGCGGCTCAGTCGTTAAGCGTCTGACTTCAACTCTGGTCGTGACTCCTGGTTTGTGAGTTCAAGCCCCATGTTGAGCTCTGCTGACAGCTCAGAGCCTGGAGCCTGCTTCGGACTCCGTGTTCTCCTCTCTCTCTCCCCCTTCTCTGTTCACACACTCTCTCTCTCAAAAATAAATAAATATTAAAAAAATGTTTTTAAAAAAACTATTTGTAAAAGTGGATTCTTTTAGAAAATACGTATCACAGAAGTAGCCTGAGGGTCCAGAGGCCCATTGCAGATAGGATTTGGGTGGGGCTAAGAGATTGGGAGATAAAGATATTCAGTTGTGTTTTGGTAGCATCTATTTTGGGCTGAAAAGCCAGGGAACTGGATTCTAATCTCATTCTACCAGGTTTTTGTGACCTATGGCATGTTACTTGTTCTGACTAATTCTTCTCATATGTAAAAGAAGCCTGTAGCTTGCAAAGTTTCTAAGTGTTCTCTTACTTAACAATTCCATGATTCTGGGGCGCCTGGGTGACTCAGGCGGTTAAGCATCCAACTCTTGATTTCTGCTCAGGTTATGGTCTCATGGTTGGTGGGTTCAAGCCCCACACAGGGCTCTGTGCTGACCATGCAGAGCTTTCTTAGGATTGTCTCCCACCCTCTCTCTCTCTCTGCCCCTCCCTTTCTCTCAAAGAATAAGTAAACTTGAAAAAAAAATTTTAAACTTACATGATTCCTCAACATGTCTGAAGTCATGAAGTTCCACTCCACATTCACTCAACAGAATATGGTACTTAGGCACCACCAGATGTCGGGAAATTAGAATGAAACATGGGTGCTGCTCTTCTGGAGCTCAGTAGGTATTGGGACAGTTGGAAATGTAGGCTATGGACAGGTAAGTGCCCCATTAAAGGAGTTAACAGAATGAGTAGAGTGTTATTATCAGTTAATGGGTAATGGAATTATTAATTCAGCTTGGGGTTAGAAGTCCTGGGTGGGTCAAAAGACATAACAGTGAACTGGGCCTGGAGGAATGAATGGATGGTAATATAGATAATGCTCTGGGCAAAGTAACTGGGACATAATAGATGTTCAATAAATATAACTTATCATATTGCTAAAGTCACTGTAAAGAAAATGAATGGCTCCTTAAGATTAGGGGGAGGAGTGGTCTGCCCCCAAAATATTAGGTACCCAGCTGCCTTTATTCACCGGACTAAATGACTAAACATGTCATTCAAGTGATTCTTTCCAGCTCACAGGTCTGCAAGATAAGATGACTTGTAAATTAAGGAACTTGTAAATTACGAATTGTTTCTAACATGAAACAATTCCTCACAAGACACCTTTTTTTTGGTAATTATTTTATCTGCTTCTTGTGTCTGCCATGTCTACCCTTGAAATTAGGGATCATGTTTTATAGGCATATAAATTTGACCTACCGCGATTATTCCATAAAGTACGTAATAAAAATTTTCCCATATGGCCCCTCAAAACGGTGCCACGAAGCAGACACCAGCTACCACAAGAGGATTGTTTCCTCTCAGTCTCCTGTTTCTCTCTTGTTGGTGTAGGGTCCTGCCGCTTTCTCACTCACAACCCTGAGAGAGGCAGAGATAAGAAGAAAGATACCAAATCCAATGGCAACAGATGTCGCCATAATTACCTTCTCTCTCCTTTTCCCCCACGTTATGTGACCAAAAGAGACCTTTCATTATAAGAGGAGAGAAGGCAGGCCCCAGAATCCTTTAGTTTAGGAGATGCTTTCTCTTGAAACTTTAAGTGAGGCTCAGTGCTATATGTGTACATAAATATATGTGTGTGTATAACTAAGAATTTTACAGGAATATATCATTTGTGTTGCCTAAGCAGTTTCTGAATTGCTGAATTGTATAAGCTTTGGTGAGGCTACTGATCTTTTTAAATCACCCACCAAAGCCAGCACCATACCTCACAACATAATGGAGACTGAATAAACACCAAATGCCTTTCGTTGCATTCAGAATGCTTTTGTTTGTTTCTTTCCACTTCACATCCCTTCATTTTACCCCTTTCTTTTTCTCAGGCTGTTTCAGATGCTACCTAGTTACTTGTATCCTTTCGTCCTCTGGCGATACATTTTTTTCTTTCTACCCATAAAAATGGATGGGTTTACAAGGAAGTCATTTCTTGGCCCAGGCTTAGTTTAGAAGCCATGTTTGCTTGCCATTCTTAGTCTCAGTGTCTCTAAGGTCTCCAAGATCCAGTGCACTGCTTGACATCTGTGTGCTCCCTCCATTGCATCATGGATGGAAAGCCTGTGGTGTGCTAGACCCTAGGCCGGGCCCTGGAAATGGACAGGTGCTTAAACCTCCCTTTGACTTCAAGGACTTCAGGGCCCAAAACTCAGCAATCATTTCCTGCTTTTCTCCTTTGAGATAACTCTGAGGGTAAATACCAAAAAGGCTCATGTATTTATTCCATAAAGAGTTCATACACATTAAAATAAAACATAAGCACCTTAAATAGAGCAAAAGCATGATCAGAAAAATTTTCAAAGAACTACATATTTTTTAAACTTATTAAAAAAAACACAAACCCTCAGGGTGCCTGGGTGGCTCAGTGAGTTGAACANAATTTTTAAAAACTCAAATCTTGCTAGTTACCAAAAAAGGAAAATTTTAAAATAATCAACAAAAACAATTTTTAGTGATATAATCATTGCAAATTGCTAAAAAAAAAAGTTCCCTTTGTCCATTTCCACTGGCAGTGAAAGTTAGTACTAACCTTTTGAAAAGCAATCTGGAAATTTGTGTCAAGAAGCTTACATGTGTTCATAGCCTTTAACCAACTTTCTCCATGTGAAGAAAAGTATCTTAAGGAAACATTCTAAATGTGGAAAAAAATAACATTAAAAAATTAGAAATGTCCAATTCTAGGAAAATGATTACTCAAACTGATTCACATGACACAATGAAATTTGCACTTATTAAAATAAGATATATGAGGAGTATGCAAAATACAAAAATGAATTATGATAAAATGTTAATGACGGCAGGAGTTGTCTATTTTGCGAGGTCAAAGCCTGACTTGATGCCTACTAAGGTATCTGGGACAAAGTAATTGCTCAATAAATACCTATCAAATAAATATGCACCACATCTTTACAACTAGCAAAGCAAACTATCTGAAAGAAACATACTCCAAAACGTTAACTGTGCCCTATTTTAGAGCAACTATGAATAACTCTTTTCAGTCTGTATTATTTTTCTAATTATTTTTAAATAGGCTGGTGCTACCTTTAAAATGAAAAAAAGATATGAATAATTGCAGAGGCATATATTTTGGTGAAAATCCCTTTTGAACAGTTTTTTTAAAATATTTTTATGAACAGTTTTTTAAATTGTTATTTATAAACAAAAAGAAATGAAAATTCAAGTAGACTGTTTTAGAATTTGTCAAAATTTTCATACATGCACCAAGTTGAAACAACGAAATAGACAAAATGGTTTGCAATATAAAGTTTAATATAATCACACATAATTCTGTTTAAGCTTATAAAATTATCAGATCACTATAGACAGTTAAATAACATGTTATAAACTCCAAGTTATTCATAACAATACATTGCCTTAAAAACAAACCAAAAAAACCACCAAGAAATGTCTATTAAAATGAGGCACTACATTCTTGTCCACAAAATTTGCAAATCTAGAAATTCTAAGATGTCAAATACCTGTGAGAATATTATGAGAAGAGCACTTTCCTATATTGCTGGTGGCACTGTAAATTGATACAACCTTTTTTTGGAAGGCAATTTGGCAATGTATTTCAAGAGCCATAAAAATGTTCATACCCTTTAACCTAGTAATTCTACTTCTGGGAATCTATCCTAAGGAAATAATCCAAAATATTAAAAAATGCCATATGCCTGACAATGTTTATCCCAGTGTAATTTATACTATATAAAAATGGAAACCACTCAAACTGTCCAACGTAAAGCTATGTTTTAGTAAATTATGGTCCATTCACTCAATGGAATATACATGAATGTAAAATAGTGAGCACTGTATCAATTTTACCATCATATCCTTTTTGTGGTAATACTTTTCTACAAGATCAGCTCATGCCCTGGTTAATTAATAAGACTAACAAGAGATGTTGTGCATCAACTTTTTAACTGATGTTTTTACTTAACATTATGGCACTTAAATTTTTCTGAGATGCTTTACAGTATCTCAAGTGTAAAATCATTTTAAGTATATGCTTTATGCTTCAGAAAACAAAATGTGCAATATGATTGTCTGGAAAATGTATCAAAGAGATTCGGAAGAAATATGCAAGCAATCATTTTGGGTTAAGGGCCTGTTTACTTGTGATTCTGGCTACCTTTTATTACATTATACAAGTGGTTACCCACTTGGAAGAGAATCAGTAAGAAATGATATGCTTTACTGTGGGGCTGCAAAAAAGCGGTTTTATTGAACTTGATAAATAAATTTACATTTTAGTTGAGTGCCTTTATAACTAAAGTAAAATAATGTATTTTATCTTTTTAAATTTGTTTAATGTTTATTTATTTCTGAGGGAGAGAGACAGCATGAGCAGGGGAGGGTCAGAGAGAGAGGGAGACATAAAATCCGGAGCAGGCTCCAGGCTCTGAGCTAGCTGTCAGCACAGAGCCCAACGCGGGGCTCAAACCCACGAACCGTGATATCATGACCTAAGCCAAAGTCGGATGCTTAACTGACTGAGCCACCCAGGTGCCCCGAAAATAATGTATTTTAAATGGGAATATTAACTAAATATGTTGAGAGTTTTCCTCATGCTTTTCAGGTCCAAATTCTACAGGTTTGTCATAATTTATAGAAGATCTCAAAGGTATGCCTAGTATAATGTCAGAGTGAATATTTTAACTTCTCTGGATTATAATGTCTTAAAATAACTCAGATAAAATAAACTCACAGAACGATATGAAGAGGTTAAAAAAAGTGATAATTTTTAGTAAGAATATATACTCCGTCTGTGGTGGAGGTAACAAGTACAACCAACTTGGACTCAGAAATACGATATGACTTCCCTAAAGTCTTAAACGTAGCTCTTGAGGGAACTGGAGATAGAACTTTGGGATTTTGTCCCTATTCCACTATACTGTCGTATACACCAGAGCATATAAGTCCAGTTTCCCAAGTCCCCAGCTCCTATAGAGATGTAAAAAGGATGTCAGTAGAAAGTTCTTTTAAGTTTAACAGTCTTTCCTCTCCTTTTTCAGAAGCATGAGAATGATCTTCTCTGATAACTGATATGATATTAGTAATCCTATTACAATCATTCCTAATGCCCTATATATTTCTATAATATTTATCACATTTTATAAATAAGTATTTATTTGTGTGAATACTTCTTTAATTTATTTCTATCCCTACCAGAATGAAATCAGGGACCATATCTGGTTTTTATGTCCCATACAGTGCCTAGCATATAATATTTAGTAAATAATTCCTGAATGAATGAATGAATAATTGAATGAATGGATGAATGGGCAAGCTACCTTCCCACTCAAAATCAATTGAAGGAAATGATATAGAATAACAATAAGAAGAAACACGATCATTTTATACTGCCTAATATACTTATGTATCTGATTTTTAGAAAAAGTAGGATAGGCCAACCACACAGGAATCCAAAAGTAATTAGAAAAATTTGAAGACCATAGGATCACACATTGAAATAAATCAAGGGTGTTTGGCATGTGACCCTAACCTCTGAAATACATGTCAAGAGAACAATTACCACATTTTCTCACCAAATTTCTTACAGAACCATGGTCAGAGAATGACTACTGGCTTATATAGTAGAGCAGTAAAATTTTCCTTCCTGTTTATGAAACGTCTACATTGAAGAGATCAAGTTATATGTTCTATAAAGCTAAATTTTAGCAACAAAGATTAAAATCAATCAACCCCAATCAATCTCAGACCCATTGGCAGAGATATTTTAAAAGGACTGATGGCAAAATAAAACTGTTATAGATTTGGTCCAACTTTCTCTAGCTCTTAATCAGTCAATCGTGGTCATCGACCCAGAAAGCTGGCATCTTGGGTTTTAGTTCTGATTACATTGCTTCAGCCTTTTAGATGCCAGTTTCCTCATCAGCAAAATGAAAGAGTCTAGAGATTCTTTCCAATTTGTATGCATAAATCTGTATGATTTATGCGACTGAGTAAATAAGTGCTGTTGAACAAACTAAATTAACTAACATGGCTGGTAGTGCTTTTTTAAACACTAACAGTGCTTAACGGTGAGCCTTGTGCCAGCAATGATTTAAGGCCATATGTATCCACACGAGCTGATTAACTGCTAAAATTCAATTTGGCTTTTATAAACTTGAATGTCTTTCTTAAATACAGTCTACTGTAACCAGCCACCCTACTCCACAGCCACCCCAGGAAACCCCAGTTACTTTGGCTATATGAATATATATGCATCCAAACCAGATATTAATTTAAGTGGAAAAATATATACCTGAAATTCCAGTTGTTTAAAATTTTGTAAAGAAAATAATGTTTTTATGTATCTATTTTTTAATATTTTAGGAAATATATACATAGTAATATGTATATATTGAAATAATATATATGAAATAATATTTTATGAAAATAATACAATATTTTCATGTATCTATTTTTTAATATTTATTTGTTTATTTTGATAAACACATGGGTGTATGCCCAAGGGAGGGGGTCAGATAGAGAGAAGAAAAGAGAGAAGCCCAAGCAGGCTCCATGCTGTCAGCACAAAGCCCAGTGTGGAGCTCAACTCCACTAACTTTGAGATCATGACCTGAGCCAAAACAAGAGCCAGACACTTAACCGACTGAACTACCCAGCCACCCTTAATCAAGGTTTGTTTGTTTTTTTTTTTTTAATAGGGTTGTTTACATCAGGTGAGATTCCCACTTCCTGGTCAGATTCATTCCAAAATGAATTTTCTTTCACCCCTAGAAAAATTTTAAGAAGTCCATAACTTATCAATGGCCATTTTTGCCATACCCACGAAAACCCCCCACAAAAGTGAACTTAGCAGATACAATTATTTCCATATCTGAAACTTTACTCTGAAACTTTACTCATATAACAAATGGAACACATGCCTTTTAAAGGTCAAACAGAGCACAGTGCTAGAAGATACGTGCCAAACAAGACAGGACACCATCTCTGCTAAGTTTACAATCTAGCAGGATGGTTAAAAGGGAAGGCTTCAAAATCCAAGAGCAGAAGTTACTTGCCTAAAATATAACAGCAGAATGTCATTCACCTACTCTTCATGTAATAAGCAATGCCTTGGAATTGTGCTTTTACTGCCTTCAAATACATTACCAGAAGCCAGAGGATGTAAAAGAGGGATTTTATATGCTTACTCAACAAACAAACATTTAGAACCTGTTCAACAAATAAGAAAACTGTGGGATGCCTGTGAGGCTTAGTCGGTTGAGCGTCCGACTTTTCGCTTAGGTCATGATTTCGCAGTTTGTGGGTTCGAGCCCCGCGTCAGGCTCTGTGCTGACTGCCAGCTCAGAGCCTGGAGCCTGTTTCAGAGTCTGTGACTCCCTCTCTCTCTGACCCTCCCCTGCTTATGATCTCTCTCTCTCTCTCTCTCCCTCTCTCTCTCTCTCCCTCCTAGAAATAAATAAAACATTAAAAAAAAAAACCAAATAAGNAGCTTTCCAGCTAAGGTACTTCAGATAACTGATTTCTTTCACTGAGTCCCTACTGTCACAACTATATCCTCAGTGTCTAGCACTCTCTTGGAGCTCAGTAAATATTTGTTGAATGATAAACAGTTTTATAATACTCTTTTATGCTGTAGTTTATATACATTGATGGATTTAATATTCCCAATAGCCCGAATGAGGCAGGTACTGTTATCATGTAGTAAAGCTACAGATGAAGAAACAAAGGGAGAGAGATGAAAGCAACTTGCCCAAAGTCATATTATTACTAAAGGATGGACCCTGGCCAGGCCCCCCATGCTCTTGACCATTATGCTATGCTACTTCTAAATAACTAAGTGGCATTCCAAGTGATAGGATGGGAGGGAGGAGAAGGAATCAATGGCATCATCATTGGCCCAAGTCAGAAGGGTAAGAATTGGGGACCCTGGGACAGGCCGGAGATATTGATAGTCAGTGAAGAATGGAGTACTGTGGTTTTAGGATCCCAAGGAGGTTACTTTGGGACACTCTTTGGATAGTGGAGTTGACAGAGACTGCTCAGTGAGAAAGAGACATGTAAGAAGCTCCTATTAAAATCAGGAATTATTTGTGGTCCTTCTGGGCAATTTTTCTTCTGCCAGTCTCTCTCTCTATAGTTCATCCTCCTTCCTAGGCCATTCCCTTCCTCTGTCCCTTTCTTCTACTATCCCTTTTCGCCTGTTATACAGTTGACCTAAATTTTAAATTATTGTATTTATTAAATGAAATGTATATATCATCCCACTCTGTCTCTGAACTTCCGTGAACACAACTGAAGTTATTCAAAACTGTTCCTTATCAGTGCAATAAATGCAGGCCAATATATTACACTTAAGACCAATGACTCTTAATAGAAGAAAAGTCTCCCAAAGTGGACTTATTCTTAAAAAGTAAGAGATCATGAAAATAAATCTTGGCACTCCATCAATTCAATATTAGAAGAGATTGCCAAATCTTAAATACAAAGCATCTCATGTTGAAGTTTAACATTTTCTTTTAAGTTAGAAAGTATTGCCAAATTTAGATTTAAGGACATTTTAACATTAATTAGACTCTTCACTTTAGAGTGGGAGAAGGCGTTTGCTTGGGCCTGACATCAGGAAAGGGATTGTTTACAGAACACTGAAATTTCTCAGTTTCTGAAAAAAAAAAACCCACTAAAACACTGATAAATTATATTTGTACATTTAACTATGTGCATGTATAAAAATAATAGTGAGTCATTAACAGGAGTTGTCTAGAAAAAATTCTCACCATATCCAGGCAATTTCTGCCTACTCTGGTACAAACAGTATATGGATTAATGACTTAATCTGAACATACTTAGTCTAATTAGTAAAACAGTGCAAATATAAACACATATATATTGTGCATGTGTGCACAGATAGTCAATTTGCCAGAAGAGTAAACACTTGTTTGTTACAGAATAAAAATAAGGATTAACATTACAGCATTCACAACCACATAACTTAATAAGCTACATAACTTAGGTGGTAAAAATATGGAATAAGTAAAAACCAGTATCAGGGACTGACATCGGGAAAATACAGAGAGACTCTACATTGCCTAAGCTAAGTAGCTACAATGTGTTTTGATGTGCAGTATGTGTGATGTAAAATCCAAACAAAGGAGATCCCATTTTAAAGAGATTGATTTGGGGTGAGGGAAGGGGATGTGATATTCATCTCTGTATAGCTTCTTAAAACTGATTTACCGCAGTGGCTTGTGGAAGTAACAGATGTTTATTTGAATGAATATTCATTCGCTGACATCAAATCCCAGTAGATGACACTTTCCTCTTAAGAGGTCATATTTTCCTCTTGCAGAGTGTTTGCCATTGCGGTTGCCAATTGTCTATTTAGAAGACATAACACTAAGGAGCGATGTAAAGTGGAGTATTGATGTATAATGATGTAGAGTCTGATCCAAAGGTAAATATGCTAATTAGAAACAGCGATAACACCGGATATAAACATCATAGTGACTTACCTTATCCTTGACAGCATCATGATAGCTTCTAATCAACCAATCATGAATTTTCTTTTAAATTACCTCATTAGTACGCAGGTTGAGTTGTGAAAACATTTATTTAAGAAAGAACATTACCATGAAGTGAGGTGACTTTAAATCACCATAGAAACCAAATAGAGAACTTTATTGTGAAGAAGTTTTAAAAAAGTCATAAAATTCTGTATGAATGAAAATTATTATTATTTGGGGCCTAGCCGCATCTCTACTACTTGCTGTACAAAATCTTGCTTTTCCCTATGTGTGTTTTTAGAGAAAACAGCAATATCAGAAGTACAGATAGCCTATTACAATTGTTTGTTTCATAAATTCATGAATTGCGGCCAGTTTATCATACCTAAATTTACTTTGGCTCTGCAAGAGATTATTTTGGCAGAAATTTTATTAGTGTGTCAAATTGTCTTTTAAGGATATTGGCCAGGATTACTGCCTAAGATGGTAAGTTATAAATTTTAAATCTTATTACTATACACTCCCACTCCCCTCCCCCAAGACAGTAGTACCATTGAATTTCCTGGTGCTACCATCCAAACATAAATTTGTTACAGAATTCCAGAAACAAATAAGATTATTTTAAAAGCAGAGTTACAGTGAGGTAATGCTCTTGTTATATTTCTTGGTTCATAAAGTGCCTATAGTATTTAGCAACATAACTCTCAATTATCTATGGTGTTAGGAACAGATATATATGGCAAAATCTGTAACTAATTCAAAAGTATCACTATAAGCCTTTAAAGTCAGCCTTCTTTCTCATACTCACAGATGTATTTTCTAGTATCTAACCTTTTTATTAGTGATTCTCAACTTAGTCTGCACATTAGAATCATCTTGTGATGTTTGGGGAGCTGTTAAAAATCCTGATGCACAGGGGCACTTGGGCGGCTCAGCAGGTTAAGCGTTCAACTTCGGCTCAGGTCTTGATCTCACAGTTCACAAGTTTAAGCCCCACATCAGGCTTTGCACTGACCACTCAGAGCCTGCAGCCTGCTTCAGATTCTCTCTTTCTCTGTCTCTCTCTCTCTCTCTGTCTCTCTCTCAAAAATAAATAAATAAACATTAAAAAAATCCTGATGCACAGATCACACTCCTGATTAATTAAATCATATGCTTCAGGAGTGAGACCCATACATTAGCAGTTTTTTAAAGTTCTCCTGGATGATTCCAATATATGGTCAAGGTCAAGAACTTCTTAGTGGTAGGGATGCTGAGAATTGGTGAACTGGAGAAACAAGAAGAAAAGAACCTCTACTTACTAAATTAAAAAGTAAATGTCAGTGATTGTTCAAACTGCTTTATACCAATGATATGCAGAAACATATTAGGATATTTTTTTCAGATTACTTCAAAAATCATATCTTCAATTCCATTTATTATACGAGAGAGTACATTTCTATATTTTAGAAGTGTTCATCTATTTACCAAGATTGAAATACACCAGTAATATGTTTCCTCTCTATGTCAATGTATAATAATTATTATTAATTTGTGTTCTTTTTCAAAGCAGTTTTGAAACTCACCAAAAATACTTTATTAATTAAAAAACTATATAATATACATATTATTGTGTAGTCATGATGCAATGATGAAAATGAAAATTTTTCAAATGGTACTTGGAGTTAGCACGGATGTCCTTGGGAAGTGGATTTTAGCAATTCTCAAATTGGGGGGGGAAACAATAAATCTGTACTTTGTGATGTTAATCCTTGAAGTTTACTTATTTTCATGAAGTATGTCTTCCTGAGTTATCTTAAAAGGATTATCCTATAAGAAAGATGAATCACAGTAGGGACAGAAAAACTCCTCCAACTTTAATGTAATTTCAATAAGTTGCAAGCAGTGATTTATTTGCCTAGAAACAATATAATTAATATCCAAGGCAGTATAGTACAGTGATTGGATTCAAATAAACCAGGGTCCAAAACCCAGCTCTGCCCCTCCTGGCCATATTTCCTAGAACATATCGTTCACCTAGTCCAGGACTCACTTTGCTCAGCTATAAAAGAGGCATATTTATATCTTCTGTGCAAGGTTGTTAGTCGTGGGAGATTAAATGGGGGAATGTTGACAGAGCCCATAGCATAATACCTGGTACATAGTAGCCTTGAATAAATGGTAGTTATTTTTCAATTATTTAAGCCAGTTTTTTGAAGGCCTATTTTCCCCCTGAGTAATGCTAGTATGCTAGTTTTTAAATATATGCTATTTTTTATAAGTACCCACCACAGACTTGACATTCATGAAGGTTACAGGAAATCTTTGCATATTCTTAAATTTAGACGTAGAGTGGCAGGGAGAGTGTGAGTTGCTGCATGGGTGCATTCACGGCTCTGTGAGTGGAGTGCATAACCCACCACGCTCATTCACAAGCTGAGGTACTGGGCCTGGGACCAAACAGGAAACGTGCAATATATGTTTCAGCAAAGCCAAAATCACCTCCCATCACAGACTATCGCAGGTACTACTGAAGAGTGGGAATCAAGAATGTTAAATCATCACAGTATAAGGGTCTCCTGATTCTATATATATTACATTTCATTGATTCTAACGTGCACATTTTAACATCTCTGAAATCAAAATGTACCATCCAATCAATGATGTCTTAAATCACTCTCAGCCAGGCAGCACTTCTGATGTAGTCGGCATTGCCTGTGACTGCGTGAGCTTGGCCATAGCTCTTCATATTGTCGTGATGCATAATAAATACCCAAGGCCAAGTGCGTTTAAGAAAATTCTTTAAATAACTATAAAGTAAAAATTCTAAGTGATAAAAAATAGCGTCATAGTTTAACTGGCAGTACTTTTTCTTCCCTAATGGCACATAAAATAATAATGCATCTTAGAATCTAAACTTTAATTTAATATATTTTGTGTAATAATCTGCAGTGGTTTTTGCAAAGCAATTGGCCAAATATGCTTCAAAGACCTTCACAATGTGCATATATCCAACAATTTCAATGCTTGAAATTCATCCTAAATAAATAATCAAATTCAAACCACATGAATACTTCTCTCTCAGTTGCTGTTTAGGCTAAATTTGTTAATCTGACAGACCGACAGAATAATGCCCCCCAAGTCTAGCAGAAAAACAGAGGTCCGTATCCTAATCTTTGGAACTTATGAATATTAAGGTCACATGGCAAAGGAAAATTAAGGTTGTGGATGAATTAAGGTAGCTAGTCAGTGGATCTTAAAATAGGGAGAGTATATGGGGCACCTGGGTGGCTTAGTTGATTAAGCATCTGGCTTTGGCTCAGGTCATGATCTCACGGTTTGTGGGTTCAAGCCCCAAGTTGGACTCTGCGCTGACAGCTCAGAGCCTGGAGCCTGTTTCAGATTCTGTGCCTCCCTCTCTCTCTGCCCCTCTCCCACTTGAGCTCTGTCTCTCCGTCTCTCAAAAATAAATAAACATTAATTTTTTTTGTTGTTATTAAATAGGGAGAGAATCCTGGATTATCTAGGTGGGCCTAATGTAATCACAAGGATCGTTAAAAGTGAAAGAGTGAGGCAGAAGAAAAGGTTCTGAAAAGGAAATGTAGAGAAGGAAGAGGTTGGAATAACAAGACATGGTAGGAGACTTGATCTGCTGTTAGTGACTTTGAGGGTGGAGGAAAGAGATACAAACCAAGGAATGCAGGAGACCTCTGGAAGCCAGGCAAAGACCAAGGTGAGGAAATGCTTTCTCCCCCAGAGCCTGTAAAGGAGGATGCTGCCCTCAGCACACCTTGATGTTAGCCCAGCAAGATCCAGGTCAGACTTTAACCTACAGAACAGCAAGATAATAAATGTTTGTTGGTGTAAACCACTAAATTTGTGGCAATTTATTGTATCAGCAATAAGTAACTAATATGGTTGATAAGGTAGAAACATTTTTATGATTGATTATCTGCAGTAGACGAATAGTTACTAGACTTGTAAATTTAATATAGCAGTAAAAGTTCCAAAAAATGTTAGGACCAATTGCCAGTTTTTAATTTTGCTGCCTTATTCTAAACTTAACTGCTTAGAATGATAACATAACATCAGCATATTGTAACATAGCTTTAAAAACGAATAGTAAGATAAATATAACATATAGGAGCAAATATTTAAATAAATTTAATTTAGAAAAAACATTCTCTTCCTCACTTAATCCAAAGACCAATAAAAATATTCCACACCGGCACTATTCTAGGATCAAACATTTGCAAACCTCTGTACTAGATGCATTTTGTTGATTTTAGTGTGAGGGTCTTAGAGTCCTCTACAAAGAGGGAGATTGGCGTGACAACAAACAACAAAACTGCATTTGTGAGGGCTCCACTCTCCTGACCTAATCACCTCTCTGAAGGTCCTACTCCTGATAACGTCACCCTAGGGGTGAGGATTTTAACATGTGAATTATAAAATATGTATGAAAATAAGCCAGTTAAAAATGGGCAAAGGATGTGAATAGACATGTCTTAAGAGAAGACATACAAATGGCCAACAGGTACATGAAAAGAATCTCAACACTACTAGTCATCAGGGAAATGCAAATCAAAACCACAATGAGACATCACTTCACACCTGTTAAAACGGCTATTATCAAAACGACAATAGTGTCATGAGGTTGTGGAGAAAAGGGAAACTGTGTTCATGTGGTTGGGAATGTAAATTAGCACGGCCATTGTGGAAAACAACATGGGGGTTCCTCAGAAAATTAAAAGTTGAGCTACGTACCATGCAATCCAGTGATCCCACTTCAGGGTATATGGCCAAAAGAAATCTGGAGCTCAGAGAAGATAAAAGTAGAAAAATAAACGTAAATTAAAGTCTGTCTCATCTTCAGCTCACTCACAATCAGTGTCAAAAACTGAGAAAATTGAACGACATTTTCATATTTAAAATAATGTGTTGAAATAAATAATCTCCACATGTATTCAAAGTGAGAAATGATCACATTTCTTAGCAATACTAAGCATCTGGGGTCCTAGTTGCTTGAAAAATCCTAACATTTTTAGTTCCTACAGCAGAGAACACGTGTTCAGTTGCCTGACCTTTCTCAGTGCTTCCATAATCCTCTTTTTTCCCCCCATCTCTGCCTCAAACACAGAAAAAAAAATCCACATCTCCTTGGTGGTCATATAAAAACTATAGCAATAACTGGAAAATATCAGAATATTGATAATTCTATACCCCAAATATCCCATAGATTCTCAGAATGCTGCCACAGAACAATTTTTACTGCTACTGTTACTAACTCCATCACTGCCACAAGTAGTAATATTCAGAGTATTAAGAATCATATTCGGAGTTGCTGTCATTTTTAAATGGAGCACGTACAATGCGCTACAGACTTGGCCTGCATTTTCTCATTTTTTCTCACTATAAATGTACACCACCTCACTATAAATGTTCACCATTTCACAGAGAGACAAACTGAGTTGAAAGAGCTTAAGTAACTAACTTATGGTCACACAGTAAGTGCCGAACTCTACATTTGAAGCCAGGCAGCCCTTAATATTCTGTGCTTTTTAAGCATTAAACTTAACTGCCCGTCAGTCTTCTGAACTTACCAAATGGAACTTCTGAAAACACATTGAATTAGTAACAATTTTTGTGGTTGCTAATATTATAACAAAAATTCTTTGAAATTATTAAAATTTAAAAAAAAAATTATATATTTTTGAGAGAGCACATAGGCTGGGGAGGGGCAGAGAGAGACAGAGACACAGAATCCAGAGCAGGCTCCAGGCGTTGAGCTGTCAGCACAGAACCTGACACAGTGCTTGAACTCATGAGAGCTATGAAATTGTGATCTGAGCCAAAGTCAGGTGCCTAACCAACTGAGTCCCCCGGTGCCCCTGAAATTATTTTTAAACCCTGTACTGATGCAAAAAAGTAACATTCTCAGATTAAAATTGATCAGTATAGATACTTTGAAAATATACCTCAAAAAGCACTCTATTTTTTTTTTTGGCTTTCTTCCACAATTATTATTTATTGATTTATTGATTGATTGATTTGATTGATTTTATTTTAATTTACTTTTTAATTTACATTCAAGTTAGCATATAGTGCTATAGTGATTTAAGGAGTAGAACCCAGTGATTCATCCCCTGCATATAACACCCAGTGCTCATCTCAGTGAGTGTCCTCCTTAACGCCCCTTGCCTGTTTAGCCCATCCCTCCTCCCATAACCGCTCCAGCAACCCTCAGCTTGTTCTCTATATTTAAATAAGAGTCTCTTGTGTTTTGTCCCCCCAATCCTTGTCTTTATATTGTTTTTTGCTTCCCTTCCTTTATGTTCATCTGTTTTGTATCTTAAATTCCACATATAGGTGAAATCATATGATATTTGCCTTTCTCTGACTGACCAGTTTCGCTTAGCATAATACACTCTAGTTCCATCCATGTTGCAAATGGCAAGATTTCATTCTTTTTGATTGCCAAGTAATACTTCATTGTGTATACATACATACATATATATGTATATATATATACATATATATATATACATACATATATATTGACCTTTCAATATATATCACATATTCATCTGTCAATGGACATTTGGGCTCTCCATACTTTGGCTATTGTCAATAGTGAAAAAGCACTCTTCTTTAAATAATTGACAGTTTGATAACCCTACACATTTTCTCTTGGGTCATAATTGAGATGCATGGTTTTAACTAATGCCAATCCACTGGTGAAATCCAATTCTTTAACCCTAATACCAGCTTCTCTTTCTAGTTCCATTCTCTGCATACATTGCATTGGGTCTTTTCCAAAAAGATATTTCATCATCATCTAAAAAATAAATGTCTAAAAAATTATTTTCCCCAACAACCTTGTTATATATAAATTCCCTCATTGTCTCTTAGCATACTAGTTTTCCCCCTTACTCTTTTTACCACAATTTGTAATTCAGTATTTATTTGCTCATATGTTTTTCTACATCACTAGTATGATTTCTAGTTAAACAAAGATTACTTGGGACAAGAGCAAATTATATCTGTATCTCCTCCTGTGTTCAGGGACTTGGCAAATATCAAGACCATCCACATTCACACGGTCCAAGCCAGAAAATGTTAAGTCAACAGAGACTTGCTCTCCTTCATTTCCACTCTAGTGAGAGTTCAGGTCTTTTATATTCTCTTTGTATAATTGCTATAACCTCTTTATTGGACTCCTTCCTACTGGTTTTATCTTCAAATGATTTTTCCCACTCCTATCAGAGTGGTCTTTCTAAAGTGGTATTTGTCAATTTTGTGACCTATGGCTTCTAAGATGTTTTCTTCCTTTACCTTCTATGAAGTTCCACAGAGATCTCATCAAACATCACTTTCTGCTGTTTATATCCCCAAATCGGGAGATATATTCATATGCTTTTAAAAAGCAAATCCTCCAAGATATGGGCCTTGATCTCCACAGCCTCTCTCATTTTGAGAAATAATATTGTTGTTGACATAAACTTACTTAAAATTCCTTAATGGTTCTACATCATCTAGCATTGATTTTCAAATCTGTGATTTTCATAGCACTGGTAGTTTTGCTTAAGCTGGATCTCATTTTGTCATTTCATTTTCATAACTGAATAAAATATTTTTACAATTCTATCTTTACTTTGGTGATGATTGAAGGCAATTTAAACAAGTGTAATGTGGATGATCTTAATGACTACCTTATTCAGTGCCCTTGCTTATTATTATGTTTGCGATAGCATGCATGAAGACTAGTGTAACTATTTGTGTTGTGGGCTAAAGGTGAAAAGAAAAATAGTGAAGTACAACAGAGATTGCAAGTTGCCTACCAATAATCTGTTAATAAGCAGTTGTTCTTGTTTCCTCAGTAACAGAACCACAAGTCAGTCTCTAAGAAAGGCTGTTTCCTAGCATCCTCTGCAGCTAGGTATGACCACAGGATATAATTGGAGGTGCCATGTGCAATTTCTGGGGAGTGTCCTTTATGAGAGAAAACATGTCGTTTTCCTTCACTTTTCTCTATTCTGCTGTGTAGAATGTATTCTTATGCCTGAAGCTGGAGCATGCTTCTCAGTGGATGAGATATTTAGGGCCCATTTAGGGCCAACAAAATGATAGTCCCAGTCTTTGATACTGTAGAGACTACACCAAACTGTATCACCTTCCCAGACATATACAAGAGAGTAACAAACATTTATCCAGTTTAAATTAAGTATTTGGATTGTGGTCACTTATAAATGAACTTATGAGTACATAAATTCAATACTCAAAACATTCTTAAGTGAAGGTCAAATGACATTAAAGTGGGTTGTATAAATTAGAATTCATAATAGTTCAAATAGGAAAAAGTGTGCGATAAATGGAGTCATTACATGATGCACAATCATATCAACATGCTAAACTCTGAAGATCTATTGCTGAAGCCAAAGGCAGAGTCATAGTCATTGAGGAAGCATCTGTTTAGCTCAACAAACAACTCCATCCCACAACTGAAATGGGTGTTATTAGACTGAAATTTAATGGTTTCACAATTTCTTTTTATGTTTATTTTCTTTATTTGGGGGGAGTGAAGAGAGAGAGAGAGAGAGAGAGAGAAAGAGAATCCCAAGCAGACTCTGTGCTGTTAGGGTAGAGCCCAATGCAGGGCTCAATCTCATAAACTGTGAGATCATGACCTGAGCCAAAATCAAGAGTCAAACACTTAACTGACTGAGACACCCAGGTGTCCCCACAATTTTTCTTTAAATTTCATTTGGAAATACTGGTGGCCAGTTCCAGTTTGTTTTTCCTATTAAAACAGTCCCCATATTACACTAATTTTAGAAACATTGACCAGCTTACTATAATGTTTAATTCTCCTTCCAGAATCTGATTAAAGGAGTCTCTGGGGGTGTGTGGATCTATAACTTTAATAAGTGTTCCAGGTGATCCTAATGTAGCTAGTCTGCTGGGAAAAAACTGGTTTATCTGAATCCTTAAATTGTTTCACAAATCCTTTTAATGTCTGCCCCTTCCAACCCCTCCAGCTTCTTTTCTCACAGTCACCACACCTTTGTCCTTACAGTTACAATAAACAACTTCAACTGCCTTTAAAGTTGAAAACCCTGTTTTTACTCTGTTCTGTGACATACATCTTTCTTCTGCTTGAAATACTTCCTTCATGCTTTCCTTTGACTAAATCCTATTTCATTCAAAATCAGCCTTGACTTCCTAAAGTAAGCTTCCTTTTATTCCCCTAATGCCCCTCCTCAATGCTAACAGCATCTAGGACCAACCGCTATTTCTGTCGATCATCACCCTCTATTATCATTGTTATTCGTTGTCCACCCTGTTAGACCTGGTAGGATTAGTAATATTCCATTTGGTATCTGGATTGCCTAGTATAATTCCTGGTCATTACAGGGACTCAACAGATGCTTTCTACCTGAATTAATGATAAAGGGAATGAATGAAGGAGTGAACAAGCCATATTATATATTCCAAACATATGGAGGTTCTAAGATTTCACCAAGATCTTTGATATAAATTTACCCTTATCACACAAAACACAATAGGGCATTGTAGTCTATTAAGGTTAATTATAAAAATCAGACTATATAATGATATAGTTATTCACAGAAGACCACATTTAATATAGTTAGCAGCCCATTCTCAACACCCAAAACTTGATTGGGCAAATTTCAAGATAGTTATTATTGTTATGTAACAAATTATTCTAAAACTCAGTGGTTGGAAAGAGCAAACATTTTATCACCTCAAGCAGTCTGTGGATCAGGAATTTGACAGGAGCTTAGTTGGATGGTTCTGGATCACGGTTACTCCTGAGGTTGCAACCTAGCTGTCAGCCAGGGCAGTGGACTCCTCTTGAAGGAGTATCCACTTCCAAGCTCACTCGTGTGGCTCTTGGTAAGGGTCAGAATATTTACTTCAAAGATCACTCCCGTACACCTTCTCACAGAACAGCCTCACACTATGACAACTGGATTCCCCAAGGTCACTCAAAAAAGAGCAAGATTCAAGAGAGAATGAGAGAGTGAGAGAGTGAGTAAGAGAACTCAAGGCAGGAGCCAGTTTTTTTATAATCGAATATCAAAAGGGGTATAATATTACCTTTGTCATACTGTATTTGTTAGAAGTGAGTCACTAAGTCTAGTGCACATTCAAAGGGAGGTGATATACAGAGTATGACTATCAGGCAAAGGGAGGTGATATACAGAGTATGACTATCAGGTGGTAGGAATCACTGGGGGCCATCGTACAGGCTGCCAACCAATACATATTCTCTATATTTCAGATATATTTTAAATAGAACAAAATAGCAACATATTACAAGTTAAAATTCACAAAAATTTAAGTGGTGAAAATAAATAGCATAGAAGAAAGCATTTAAATAATGTTTAAACTATTTTTCCCAGGTTTACTGAGATATAACTGACATACAACATGGTGTATGTTTAAGGTGTACAACATGATGATTTGCTATATGGATACATACAAAATGATCACCACAGTAGGATTAGTTAACAACCATCACCTCACATAGTTACATTTCTTTTCCCTTGTGACGAGATCAACTCTTTTTGCCATTTTCAAATATGCAATATATTTAATTAGTCATTGAGCTGTGCAGAACTCATTCAGCTTATCACTGGAAGCTTGTGCCTTTTGATCACCTTCACCTAATTCCCCCACCTGCCAGCTAGTTCTGGCAACCACACAAATGATCTCTGTTTTTTATGAGTTTGGTTTTTATTTTAGATTCCACACAGAAGGGAGACAGTATTTATCTCTCTAAACTCAATGTTTAAAATGGACGTATGTTATTTTAGAGGTGGCTTTTGAGACAATATATTGTGGATACAATCTATCTAACAGTCATCAAAATGGTTATGGGGGGCACGTTTGTGATTCAGTCGGTTGAGCATCTGACTTTGGCTCAGGTCATGATCTCATGGTTGGTGAGTTCAAGCCCCATGTTGGGTTCTGTGCTGACAGAGCCTGGAGGCTGCGCCAGATTCTGTGTCTCCTCTCTCTGTCCCTCTCCCTCTAGTTTCTCCCTCCCTCCCTCTCTCCCTCCCCTTCTCCCTCTCTCAGAAATAAACAAACATTAACATTTTTTTTTAATAATTAATGGTCTATGCCTGTTTTGGAATTAGAGTCAGGTTAAGGCCTTAGTTCCAAACATAATCCAAAGGTTCCTGACCATCAAAATATAATAAGTGAAAACAATCATTTGCTATGGCTATTGTATTTAACTGTTACCATTAGCATCATCTACTTTGTCTCTTAACTGAAGGGGAAATAATGTTCTCTTAATTATCATGTTAACCATATTCTACTTACATACATATGTCTCTAGGTGGTTGGTGTGATTCCTTAAAATAAACTAGAAGTTAAGGCAATATTACCATGCAATAGTAACCTCCTTCTATTCCTGATGTGCTTCAACAAAGAAATAGTTAAGAACACAAGATTTTGAATTTCATATGCCTTGAAAAAGCAGCAATAAGCAAATGCCCATGACTGAATCATAGTAAAAATTTCCAGTCATGATTAAAAGCAATTGTATGTTACTGGCTCTATGCTCTTCACCCGTATTTAATAGAACTGAACTTACAAGATGAAAAGCCCATGCCCATTCTTCATTGTATTCTTCCTTAAATAACAGACAGAGGTCTACGTTTAGTTTTCCAAAGCCCTGAGACCCTTGGAAGAGAGGGTTGTAATTGTCCCAGAGGATGCTGAAGGTGAACACTGAAAGTAAAGACTGGAACACCTGACCCAGAGTCAATTTATCATCATGGTTGCTTCTACCTGGAAATCAACTAGATCACCTTTCACAAGAGGTCAGTCAGGGGCTCCTATTTCGGGTAAACAAGTAGGGTTTGGTTAACTACTTTGGGGGATTCAGAAAAGTAGAGAAAGATCATGGAGTGCACGATTTGGTTGGAGAGATGAGACAAAGCCATAACAAAATGGCACTATGGAGTATCATATAATAGATAATGAAAAGCATTGCAATTAGGCACCACACCAACTTTTTATCCATTTATTTTACTTCATCATGTCCCCTAAATTATTTAAGGTAGCTCACAAGAGTTGCATGAATATGACATTAAAAAATAATTATATGAAGCTTCAGAAGAGAAGAGGGTTCCCTTAGGCAGACTTTATAAGGAAGAACTGATGTAGATAAGTAGAGAGAAGTGGAGATCATTTTAGTCAGGAAATAAGGAAAACAAGAAAGATGGTATTCCTCTTGTATATCTGGGGACAACAGTTCAATTTATCTCAAATGAAAAATTTAAAGTTAAGAATTGGTGTTTGTTTGCTAGGACTGCTGTAGCAAAGCATCACCAACTGAATGGCTCAGACAGCAGAAATGTATTGCCTCACAGGGAGTTCAGAAGTCTGACATGCTCCCTCTGGACGTGATAGCAAACAATTTATTCAAGGCTATATCATAGCTTCTGGTAGCTCCTTGACTTGTTCTTGCTGTGTGCATAGGTCTGGGCCCAAATTTTCCCTTTCAGAAGGATACCAGTCATACTGGGTAAGGAGCCCACCCTGCTCCAGAATGAGCTTATGTTAACTATCACATCTGCAATGATCTCATTTCCCCTAATGCCAAATAAGGTCACATTGTAAGATACTAGGAGTAGAGACTTCAGCATACGAATTTTGAAGCAGACACGATTCAGCCTACACTAAAGCCTAAGGAGTCTCCTTGAGTTCATAGTCAGTGGTGAGTTACTAAGTGATTTTTTTTCCAGTTTTCTTTGTGTTAGGAAACTGATGTGTTCCAGCAGATCTTTTTGAAAGATATGTCTAGTTCTAGTGGGCAATAATAATTGAAGAGGCTGTAACCCAGAGGCAGAGAGGCTAATTTTAGATTGTTTGATGTCTACAATGTAGTACATAGCCTACAAGGGGCTGCATGATCTGACCACACTACCTTAGCAGCCTCAGGGCAAACCATTCTCCTCCTCTCTTAGTCTTCTATCCAACTTGGCTTTGTCCCAGTATTCCGAATGCCCCAAGTCCTGTCCTCCTCAGTTTTCTTGAACACATTGTTCGTTATGCCTAGATTACTCTCCTTGCTTCACTTACTTAATGCCTCCACTTCAGAGCTCAAAACATAGGGCATGTCCTCAAGAAACTTCAGCCTGAGCTCTCCAGACTAGATAGGTCTCTCTAGTTATTTGCTGTTAACAATTCTGTCTTTCTTCCATAAAGCATTACCACAATCGTAGTTATAGGATTAATTCTGTAATTTGTCATTTACTGTCTATCCACCCTGCTAGACTATACATTCCATGTGGGTAGCAACAGCCTCTGTCCTAGTATCACAGCCTATGCACAGTAGGCACTAAATACATATTAGTTGTGTGAAAGAGGTAATGAAAACCTGTGCTAGTGTGGGAGCCACAGGAATAGAAAAGAAAGGACAGAGAACAGGTTCAGGAAAGATTATAATTTGGTAATGGGGATATGGTGGGCAAGAAAGAAGTCAAAGATTGCTCAAAGATTTCAAGTGTGAGAGAAGAGTGGTGCCAGTAATAGAAATGATGCAGGGAACCTGAGTGGCTCTGTCGGTTGAGCGTCCTGACTTCAGCTCAGGTCATGATCTCATGGTTCACGGGTTCAAGCCCCACATAGGGCTCTGTGCTCTCTCTCGCTCTCACTTTCAAAAATAACTAAACATTAAAAAAATTAAAAGAAAATGATGCTAGTGGAAGGTAGCTTGGGAGTACCATTTTTTGGCACTTCTTTTTTTAATGTTTATTTTTGAGAGAGAGAGCGCAATTCAGGGAGAGGCAGAGAGAGAGGGGAGCAGACAATCTGAAGTGGGCTCTGGGCTGACAGTACACAGCTCAACGTGGGCCTTGAACTCATGAACTGTGAGATCATGACCTGAGCTGAAGTCTGACACTCAAGTGACTGAGCCACTCAGGCACCCCTTTGGCACCTTTAATGTAAGGTGGATGATAAGACACAAGTAGAAACACCAATTAGTCAAAGAAAGGAAGGTAGACAGATACTTGAGGTTGATGTATGCCTCTCAGGCAGATTTCAGGAAGCTCTTGACAACCACTCTTGAAGGACAAGATGTTCCATCTTATTGGATCTGCATTTCCAATACTGTATCTTCACAGCTATTTTTCATATGTGTATAAGTATTTTTATTACAATATTCTTCATTAATGTAGATAATTTGGACTATAACGAAAAAAATAGGGGCACCTGGATGGCTCAGTTGGTTAAGTACCTAACTTGGCTTTAGCTCAGGTCATGATCTCATGGTTTTGTGAGTTCCAGCCTGCGTCGGGCTCCATGCCAATGGAGCAGAGCCTATGTGGGATTCTCTCTCTCCCTCTCTCTATGTCTCTCCCCAACCTGTGCTATCTCTGTCTCTCTCAAAATAAATAAGTATGCTTTAAAAAAAAAGAAAAAAGAGAAAAATATAATAAAAGACCTTGTAAACTAGGTACACCTGAGTAGAAAATTGGCTTGGCTTACAATAAAAATACATACATTGGTATAACACTTTTGGATGGTCATTTGAAAATGTGACATAAAACATTTAAAATAATAGTATACTGGATCACCTCTATGTTTAGGGATTTAATCAAAATAATTAATCAGGTATGTGTATAAGGTTTGCATAGAGGGAGGCACTCACTTTACCTAGACATGACATGGTTGAATTTTCTTTCAGGAAATTTTCTATGTTGGGTCTTACTGTATGAATAGTTTAAAAAATTCAGGCAGGTCACACAATGTATACAATTTCAAACTTTACCTTTCCCCCCATCTTTGGTCATAATCATATATTAGTTTATGTCCTAATAACCTAATAATTAGAGATTATTTTCATCCTTTCTTTTGTAAATATACTATGATAAACATCTGTATACAAATCTAATTTGTCCAAAGATGATCAGCTGTGAGCACAAAGTAGAATTGCTGTGTTTTTTAAAGACTCATGATGCATTATCAAATGATCTTCCAAGAAGGTGAACCAACTTATACTCACACTAGCAGGAGATGACATTTTATAGTGACAACAAATTCTGGCCAAGTTTATAGCTATCTCTGTTTCGATCTAAACGACTCACTGTGTCTATTCAGTGTCAAGTAAGCACAGTCTGGGTTTAAGAAAAGAAGGAAAGGAGGTCACCACCATGCACTGGTCATTAGCGACACAAATTTAGGGTAAATGGACTTTTAGCAATGTTATATATATTTCAGTCTACTTACTTTGAGTTAACTTGAATTGAACATAGGTATAGCTTGAATATAGAACCAACATCTATCTTAGAAATAAATGTCACTGGTTACCCTCCATTTTTATTTCTCAGAGAAATGTTTAAGTTTTGATTGAGGCATTATAGCACTATGTGTGCTATATGTGAGTATCAGCATCTTAGCTGTGTATGTCAGTCTCTACTTGATTCCCCTTTAAGCTCTGCTGCATTTAAAGGAGAGGATCCAGCAGTAATAACAGTTGCCAAAAGGAAACTATTCTGAAAACGTTTTTCTTCCCAAACTGGGATTCAGACTAAATAAGCAATGCTCAAACGTTTTATGCAAGGGTGATTCTCCAATGAACTCTTACACATTATTTCATCATAGATGTTTTTAAACTGGGAGCATAACTTATTGAATTGCATTTGCTGCACTAAAAACCATGAAAAGCCTCTTTGCAGAGACAAATGAGAATCCCATTTTCTAGAATAGAGATACATAATGTTGGGCAATTTAGGGAAAAAAAATCTGCCGCTCTTATAAAAATTCCATTCTGAAATGGAGAAAAAAATTAAGTCAAACAAAAATAGAGAAAGACAGAATGGAAACTGAAGATCACCTTAGAAAAGCAGCAGAATCAGGAAGAGCAAAATATAACTACCTTAAACAGGCAAGTAACTCTGAAATTAAAATGTTTTTTAAGTTGAAAATTCCTTTATATTTTATTGCCTCAACTAAGATAATTTTACAATTTTTAAATTATGCCCTTTCTCTCTCCTCAAACACTACAAAATTAATCTTACATTCATGAAAAGCTTTTATGTGAACATCAATGAGGAGTGTTTTTTCTGCATGGATGAAGAAATTTGGCTTAAAAATTTGATTAGTTATACGTGTTTGGAAACAGCTTATATGTAATACAACGGTTTCCACTTAAACACGAGGTTGTGATTATATACATCCCTGCAGATGTGAAATTTAAAAATAACAACATTCACTGAATGACACAATACATTATTTAAAAACCCATAGCAGACTGTACTGTACTTTGCTATTTTAAGACTTTTTTCTAAATGTTAAGAATTCATTGGTAGTGCCAATTCTATCCAAGTTATGATGGAGGTTTTAGATGAGTGTAGGATATTTTTATCCAACCAATATTTATTTTCCCCTTTAGCCTTACTAATAAATTCTCATTTTGTTCAAGGCAACAAACTGCATCACTAAAAATACTGACTTCCTGATGTTGCCATGGGTAACATGAAACACTTCTGGCCAAAGACAAGTGTCTGCTGTGCACATACTCTCCTAAGACAAGTACTACTCCTTCACTCATCCATCTCATTCTTTCCTGACGCAGATGTGAAATGTGGTGGAGTAAGAATCATCTTGCAACAATAAGGCAATACGCATGATGAGAATGGCTAAGGGTAGAGGAACATGAAGATGGAAGGAGACTGGGTCCCTGATGATGTCACTACATGTCACTATATCCAAGCCTTGGAATGCTCATAACTAGTCTTGTTTAGTTTTCATTTTTGTTTTTATTATTTTTTTAATGACACAAATAACTCTTCTATGAAGCCCCTGTGGTAGAGTTTTCTCTTATTTACAACTCTGCACATTCTTACTCATGCACTGACCAGTTCTTTTACAGTTCTTTGTTTTTTTTCTGGTTAGGTGAGCAGTACCAAGTACATATGAGAGAAAAAGACAGAGAAAGAGGGAGGCATTTAAATTAAAATAGCAAAACAATTCCATGCAATTTGTAAATAGCCACTGCCCCACGCCACCCAAATGTCTGACACTTGCCCTAGTAATCTTGGTTATTTCCCTGAGGGCTATCAGATTTTCTAACATCCCCCATGGATCCCAGTTCAATGTCAGGCACAGCAAGTGGCCTCCAGAACCTAGCTCCATGGTGCCCTGCATCCCTCAAGACAGATCTTCCTTGTGCCTTAAGGCTGTTAAATGTTTTTAATGTCATCTTAGATAAAACGTTACTTATTTATAAGAACACCATAAATGATATTTTACATACCTTAAATAATAAATGTTGTATTCAATTCCCATTTACTGTTCTTATAGAAAACTTTCAGAATTCCTTTCTCTCTTAGTTTCAACTACATATCCATACATTTATTGTCTTTCATAGAAGATAATCTGGATAACAAGCTCTTGTTCATTTCTGGGTCTACCGATGCTTTTTTGATGTTCTGTGCCTATGGTTATTTAAGCTTATGCTCCAGGCACCTGCAGCATTGTCAGGCCTGCTTTGTCCTCCCACCTGATTGCCTTAATGAAAGGACACAGAACAACTTGGATATTTGTACTGGAAAAAAACTGTGAGCCATCTGTATTTAATATATTCATCATCATAAAGCAGGTATTTCTTCCTTTCCTTCCAAATACTCATTTTTGTAAGCTCTCAGCCCTTTCTATGATCCCCTCAAGCCAAAGAACATGTATTTGGCTTCCTTCCCTTTCTCCTTACAGATGTCACAAGGAGACAATCTTAACGTCTGCATTTACGTTTCCTCCTCTTCTCTTTAAACTTTATATCCCATTATGAAAGAGGAAGCTTCATTTTTACTTCTCCAACTGCATTTCATGTCTAGTCTCTATTTTCCTTTCCCAAATTTTACTTTATCTAATTAGATGCAGTCGGAGGGCTCACCGTTGTCTTATCATGGAACTGAAACCCTCATAGCTATTGAAAGTATATACAAAGGGAATTTCATGGTTGGATGGGGGTAGGAAGAGATCACTAAATTCAGCGAGCTACTTGCTCTGTTGGGTAATACATTTTCAGAATTGTTGTAAATTATAATATAGTATGTATGTATTAAGGGATAGATTTGTAAAGGATACAATCATGTCTCTCATACAAATAAAAATGTAAACATGTCAAAGATTTTGTTTAACCTAGTAATTAACAAGGGAACCAGTAGATGTTACAACCAGTTCAAAAGACAACTTAGATGAGAAATGCTGAGATGAGTATATCAATAAATAAAACACAGGCTAAAAGAAGTCATTGTCTAGAGAGCAGTAATCAATAGAGCATTTTACCAGACAATTTGCATTTCTATGGAAAGGAATTATTGTATTACTTTTGTAGTAATACAATTTCTATCTCTACAAAGGTGTAAAACACTCCAGTAAAGACAAGCAAAGGTGGTCACCAGATGTATGAACTAGCAAGGATACGCCATAATTTTAGTCCTTCAGTTTTTCCTTTCATAGATGACCTGGTGAGACATACCCAAAAGGTTGTGCTCTTTCTTGATCTGCATCCTTGGGAACAAGCTTTTTAGACTTTCCTAGGAGCACATAAAAATAGGGGTGAGGGAGCGCAGTTTTAAAGGACAAGACTAGGAAACTGAGTAAAAGAGACAGATTGTCCTCGCCCAATTAGGGGTAAATGTTCAAAGCTTGGGCCCTAGAACCACAGTTTATATGGTTCATATCTCATTTTTTTGCCACTTACCTGTATGTCACATACTGGACAAGTTACTTAATCTTTTGACTACTCTGTCTGGGTAATGGGGTATTTAGTAATTCCTTACTGAAAAGTTTGTTGAAGGAGTCAAGTGAGATCACCTAAGTAAAATGCTTAACATAATAAATGGCTTGGCAAAGTGCCCGATAAGTGTTAGTTGTCATTGTTAATATTATAATTTTCTCTTAAGTGAAACTAATATGTCCAAGTTAAACTAGCTCAGAAATATATAGCATCAAATTATTTTTAAAAGTTTTACTAAGGCATAATTAGTATATAATAAACTAGATATGAAGTTTACAATTTAAGTTTGATATATAAGTATCGTGAAACCATCACCATAATGAACGTGTCCATCACCTAAAAACGTTCCTTCATCACTCTATAATTTCTACCTTCTACACTACTCAGTTTCCCATCTTCATCCCCGGACAGCTGATCTAATTTTTATCACTATAGATTAGTTTGCATTTTCTATATTTTATTTTGAGAGAGACAGAAAGCACGTATGAATAGAGGAGGGGCAGAGAGAGAGAGAAAGAGGGAGAGAGAGAATCCCAAACAGGCTCCATGCTCCGTACAGAGCCTGAAACAGGGCTCAATCTCTCAATCTCACAACGTGATATCATGACCTGAGGTGAAATCAAGAGTCAGATGTTCAACTGAGTGAGCCACCCAAATGTCCCTAGTTTGCATTTTCTAGAATGTTTATAAAAGGAAATATATGGTATTCTTTTTTTGTCTGGCTTCTTTCACTCAGCTAATTATTTTGAGATTCATTTATGCTATACTTTGTATTAATAGTTTATTCTTTTCAATTGCCTAGTACCATTCCATTGTATGTATATACCACAATTTATTTACCCATCCAGCTATTCACAGAATTTGGATTTTTGGACATTACAAATGAAACCATCATAAACATTCACGTACAGGTGTTTATATGGATAAATGCATTAATTGGGTAAATACCCAAGAGTGGGATGGCTAAATCATATGTGGGTACGTACATGTTAACTTTTTAAGAAACTGCTAGACTATTTTCCAAACTGGTTGTATGATTTTTCATTCCCGCCAATGTGTATGAAAACTCCTCTTGCTCTACCTCCTTGTCAACACTTGGTATGATCAGACTTTAATTTTAGTGATTCTAATAATTACATGGTTAAAACCTCATTGTGGTTTTAAGTTATACCGCTTTAATGATTAATAATATTGAACATCTTTTCCTGTGCTTGTCATGTACTTCTGAGTTAATATAAGGTGCTTCGCTAAAACTATTGTGGGACTTTGGTCAGTTGGATAGTAAATTCACGAGTAATACACTTCATCTATTTAAAACCCATAGCCATAACAGATGGAATGTAAAATCTGTAGACGGAGTCCACAACATGTAAACATCTTGATGGCTCATAAACCGATAGAAATATGAGTAAGTGGGACTGAAGTAGAAGGCCTGCCAGATGATGAGCGTGGAAACAGAAGTGGGGAAACGATGGTTCCCATTGGTAATGAAGATTAAAAATCCTCCACAGGCAATAAGGGATCTGGGCTGACTCGTAGCTTAAAGCCAGTGGCTGAAGTGGAACCTTTTCTACTCACCCCTATGAAAGGAAGCTGATATAGGAAAGGGCCCATATTTTACCCGCCACATCCTTGCTGCTAACCCTCTGTCTGGGGGTCACAGGAAGGTGTAGCTATGGTAGCAGGAAGCAAGGAAACTTGCAACTGCAAATGGAGTCAAGCTGCCCTCTGGCCCTGGGCCTAAATCCATAGGTCATGATAGCGTGAGATCCGAAAACACATTATAAGACTCAATTCTGGACCAGCAGTCTGAAAGGGTGGGAGAGAAAGTAAAAGTAAGATAGGTGGATGAGAGAGACTGAGGACTAAAACAACCAATCACAACAAAATCTACCCCTCAAAATGAACCTCCATGAAAAAAGTATTGATAAAAACAAGACAGCCCACAAAGTTAAAAAGCAGAGCTTACATTCACCTCAAATGAAATCAGTTGCATGGCACAAGATGACAAAGATCTTAAATAAGTGTGTTCCTTCAAAGAAAGAAAAGAAATTACATTCATTATGAGAACAAGATTTTATGAAACAAAAAAGGCATAAGAAGAGAATATATGGATATGAAAAAAAGTTACAAAATTAGAAATTAAAAACTATACTTGTGATACAAAATGGAGAAGAAATTCTAGGCAGGTACGGGAAACTAAAGCATGGCCATTCATTTTGTTGTAGCTCCTGCTATCGAAAGAAGGAGTTTACTTCTCTGTGACTTGTTTTAGCCAATGGATCACTAGCAAAAGTGATGCAAGTAGAGGCCTGGAAAGTATTGGGTCTTATACATTCATGCTGCTGGGAACACTAAAGCCACCATGGAAAAAGCCCTGGTTACCTCCTGGGCAGTGAGGGAGCATGTGGAATGAGAGGTTCAGCCACCTCAGCTGTCTCGCATCTCAGTGAAGCCCAGACTCTAGCTGACCTGCCAGGTAGCTGTAGTGCATGAGGGGGTCCAGGCAAGGCTGGCAGAAAAGCCACCTTGCCAACCCACTATCTCATGAGAAACCATAAATTGTTCTGATTTCAAACCACTACATTTTGAAGTGATTCTTTAGACAATAGATAATTGACCCACTGGCATAGTAAAAGAGAGAATTAGGGAATGAGAAAGATAGCCTGCGGAATTCACCAAAAACAGCCTAGAGGGACAAAACAGATTAAAGTATGAAAAGGCAATTAAGATATAAAAAGGATAGATGTGAAGATTCTAACTCCTTCTAACAAGAGTCTTAGGGGCAGAGTATGAAAGGAATGGCATAACAATGGAAGCAACAGTAGCTTGGAATTTTTCAGAACTGAAAACATTCATGAGTCTCTAGCTCCAAAACTCCTAAGGTGTATTTTATGGAGTTAATAATTAGCACATAAAGTAAAACTTACCATTCTTATAAGCTGTTTACATATCCACTTGGCGAGAATGTGAATTCTGCTCAAGTTAAACTGAAGAAGGTCAGTTTCTCCTTTTAAAATCCAAGCTTTTTTAAAATTCAACAAGTGGCCAGGATGGTGGTGGGAACCTCCTTGTAGCACATGTCAGCATCCTGAACATGTTTCATTTTTTTGTCAAGCGTCTTTCCCGCAAGCACATGGTTTTGATTGTCTCTACATCAAAAATCCTCGATTCCAGCTGCTCCACCAGTGAAGGAAGAGGTAGCAACCAAGGTACTCCAAATAGTTTTGTCTTCCCCAGGAGTTAGACACTTCAAATAAATTCATTATAAAAATGCCATGCATTCTTGTATTGCACTCATACAGCATATAGTTCTCTCATTTCTAAGGATTCGGGAAAGGAAGCTGAGGCACACATATGCGCTCAGTTCACCGTTTTGATTTAATCTTTCCTGTGTGTTCTTATTCTGCTTAAGTTATCCATTTTTCAAAACAGCAGCAGATAAAAAGCAGCAAATTTAATGTCAAGAAAATAGGCTGCCAGAGATAGATTTATTAGCAGCATTGAAGAATGACAGACTAGAGTCTGATAGTAAGGAACAAAGCTGAAAAGCTTTAAAAAGAAGACACTACTACTCAAAACACACATTAATAGCATGCTAATGTAGGGAGATATATATACAGAGAGAGAAAGAAGACTCTGAGGGCCTCCATATGAATTGAGTATACAGTAGTAATTCTGTGGGTCATTAAGACATTAATTAATATTATTATTTTTTGGTATTCTCTGTTAAGGCAGGGAAGTGGCAAATATCCCCAAACATTTATAAAAAGACTTCTATCAAAACAAAACTTTTATTGCTTAGAGGAATGAACACTCATGTATAAAATTTATTCCATAAGGACCGGAGAGGTTTTACTCCATTAGCTAAAATCTGACAGTTCAGAAATTTATCAATATTTTTTGTTTTTTTTTCACTTTGTCATGTTCATGTTTTCATAAAAAACACTCTAGAGTCCCATGCTGATAAAAACATAATGTTTCTCTTTGCTTGATATGGTATGTAATGTTTTCAGTTTTATCCAAGGGAAATTTCTCTTCTCTGTGTAATTCAAAATAGCTTTATTTTTCAAAAGGGAACTGTGTGTCATGTTAGGTTCTTTGTATTTAGCACTGACTGTTGATTGTTCTGAGTCACAAGAAGATCAGGGCCTAATTATTTTTGCTACTAGAAAATTGTGAGTACAGCTTCTCCCAAATATCCTCTTTCAGACATTTTTTGAGTTATGTTAAAAAGTGTGCTATGCAAAGACTCATTTATCATATTAAAAAAATAAAAAGATGAAATAAAAGCCCAGGGACCCCAAGTTAGTGGCCTACCCAGGTTAACTAATTTAGTTGTCATTTGGTACTACCCTTCTTTTAAAGCAGGGATCAATCTCCAGTAGAAAACCGATGACTGACATCCAGTCTCTGCTTCAATGCTTCCGGTAACAAGGGGTTCAGAACGTTACAAGGCACCCCATTTTACCTCTAGACAGCTCTCACTGTTAGAACACTATGTTGCTTATATTGAAGCAAATATGCCTCCTTGTAAATTATACCATTGAATTCAAAATAGTTTTTTGTTTCTACTTGTGAGTCCTTAACCTCCATGAAGACAATGGTCATGTTTCCCTCTCTGTTTTCATTTGTCTAAAATAATTTTCCCTGGTTTCTTACATAGCCATCTTTTCATAAATAAATGTAATGCAAGCCTTCTCCTCCCTCTCTCTACTCATCCCCCCTTTACTTCCAACTTTTCTTCCTTTTTTACTAATCTAGGCCAAAAGCTATGAGTTGCAGCTAAGGCAGGTCGAAATGTATGTGGTGGGGAGAAAGGTGATGATAGAACATAGGTTACCAGAGCCTAAATGAGATGAGAAGGCTAGGGCTCAACTGTAGATATGCAGTCTAATGATCTCACCAGGTACCCCTCCATCTCTTGGCTTCCACAAAGGAGCAGTGTAACCACTCTAGCTTATTCTTATTCATACAAAAGTCTGGGGTTTGACTCTCTCAATCTTAATGCTGAATCAATATCTGTGGCTGGCAGGCAATGCAATGATTGCTTGAGATTGGGTCATATACCAACCTCTTTGTTGAACTGAGGATAAGAAAGGGATAATTGCAAAGTCCAGGTCTTATTATTAGGAAAAGGAGAAATAGATACTGAGCAAATTAACAATGGATGTCCACACTGGTATAACACTTAATATTTTGAGTAATAATATCTAGACTTAAAAAAAGTTTGTTTTCATTTTTATTTATGTGTGTGTGTGTGTGTGTGTGTGTGAGAGAGAGAGAGAGAGAGAGAGAGAGAGAGAGCACATAAGCAGGAGAGAGGGGCAGAGGAGAGAGTGAGAATGCCAAGCAGGCTCAATGATCAGTGTGGAGCCTGACATGGGGCTTGATCTGACAAACCGTGAGATCCTGACCTGAGCTGAAATCAAGAGTCGGATTCTCAAACGACTGAGCCACCCAGGTACCCCCTAGAATTTTTTTTATACATATGTGTTTCTTACAATGGGATCATTCTGTGGCAATTCTATTTTTGTGACTTGTTTTTATTTTACTTAGGACTGATAATAAAACTATTCTCATGTTAATGAATATTCTTTTAGAAAATCATTTTGATGGCTACAAAATACCAGTTTTATGTAACATTACTTTTGAGCAAGTAAGTTCTTTGCATATTTTTCTTTGCTAAATAACACTGTGAAGATTTTTTTTTAATTAATTAGTTTATTTAAAGTAGGCTCCATGCCCAGTGTAGGGCTTGAACTCATGGCACTAAGATCAAGAGTCATAGCCAGGTACCCCAAACACCGTGAAGACTCTTTGCACAAAATCCTTTGTGTACTTATTTGGGCATTTTCTCAGGATAAGTTCTTACTGGTAGGCCCATCGGATCAAAGAATATGTTAATTTTCAAGATTTTCAACCAATTGTAAGTACCATTCTTCATTTGGCATTTGAGAAACACTCTGCACTATTTATTGTCTATTATCTTGCTTACCTATTCTGCTTGTCTATGCCTCTCTGTATCAGTGTCACAAAGAAGCATAAAACTCCCAATATACATACAGATATTAGGACAGATACTTCCTTTTTCTGAAAAGCATACATTTATTTTTCCACTGCTTTTGATTATATTGATCTGTATATTTACCAATACTGGTATTCACACCCTTGTATTGTCCCCTCACATGTTTTATACAAATTGGCCTATATGACCAACAGAATACAACAGAAATTATGGCATTTAGTTCTAAGATTTGGTTATAAAACATATCACGGATCTGTCTCTCTATATCTTAACTGTGACTGTATCTATCTCTGTCTCTGTCTTGTCACTCACTCTATGGTAAGCTGGCTGCCATTTTCATGAGGACAGCAGTTAGGTAGCCTAGGAGAAGCCCACAAGGGGAGGAACTGCCAGTCAGTGACCAGTAAGTCCTGCCAAAAGCCACACAAATGAGCTGAAGGTAGGTTCTCCTCCAGCTGAGTCTTCAGCTGACTGCAGCCCTGGCTAACTGCTTGACTGAAATCTCATGAGAGATTTGGAGCCAGAAGCACCCAGTTAAGCTACCCCCTGATTCCTGACCCACAGAACATAGGAGATAATAAGTGTTTGTTCTTTTAAGCTGTTAAATTTTAGGGATAATTTGTTAACACAGCAATACAAAGCTAATATACCCTATACCGTTAAAGCGATTGAACTTTTCATAAAACCTTTTCACAAAGAAAATTCCTGGCCCAGATGTCTTCACTGGTCAGTTCTAGCAAACATTTAATTAAGAAATAATATTAAACTTACACAGACTCTTTCAGAAAATAGAAAAAAAAAAACACAACCAATTGTCATGCCATTACCAAAACCAGATAATAAATGCCACAAGAAATAAAAAAAGAACTAATATTGCTTGGAGCCATAGATGTAGAAAACCTTAACAAAATATGAACACATCAAATTAAGTAATCTATATTAAAATCATAATAGATCATGACCATGTGGGGTTTAGACATAAATGCAAAATTCTTTTTTAAAAACATTTACTTATTTATTTGAGAGAGACAGAGAAGGAAAGAATGCATGCATAAGCAGGGGAGGGGCAGGGAGGGGGGAAAGAGAGAGAGAGAGAGAGAGAGAGAATCCCAAGCAGGCTCCACACTGTCAGTACAGAGCCTGATGAGGGGCTTGATCTCACCAACTGTGAGATCAAGACCTGAGCTGAAATCAAGAGTTGGACATTTAACAGACTGAGCCACGCAGTCACCCCACATGATTCTTTTAAGATAAAAAAATGATGTAATTCAGTGACTCACCTGGTTAAGCATCTGACTTTGGCTCATGTCATAATCTCACCGTTTTGGGGGTTTGAACTCCACATAGGGCTCTGTGCTGACAGCTCAGAGCGTGGAGCCTGCTTTAGATTCAGTGTCTCCCTTTCTCTCTGCCTCTCCCATGCTTGCACACTCTCTTTCTCAAAAATAAGTAAACATTATAAAAGATTTATTAAAAAATCGATGTAGTTCAGATTAATAATTTAAAGTAGCAATATACCACAATCACTGCAAGAAATGCAGAAATAATATTTTGCAAAATTTAGCACATATTCACAATAAAAATTCACAAAAAACTACAGATAGACAAAAAATTCACCCATATGATACGATGCATTTATGAAAAGTCTACTGCTCAGTGTTGCAATATTAAAACTTTCCACGCTTCTGTTCAACATTGTACTATTTAGACATTCTAGCTAATGTCATGAGAAAAAGGAAAAGACAAAATTTGAAGGAAAACATGAAACTATTTTCAGATGATATGACTATGTATTAAAAATTCTAAAAAAACCTCCATATACTGACTAAAAGTAAGAGAATTTAACATACTGAGAATCCAAAATTAGTATACAGAACTCAATTATTTTCTCTATAATAGCAATGGATAATTGAAAAGGGATTTAAAAAAATCAGCATTTGTAGTAGCATCCAAAATCATAAAATACTTAGGAACAAATTTAACAAAAAATGTGTAGAACGCCTACACTGAAAAGCACAAAACACTGCTGAGAGCAACTGAAGCAGACCTAAATAAATAAAGATATGCCATGTGCTTGGACAGGAAGATCCAATATATACTTTAAAATATACTTTAAAGTATATTATAAAATATACTTTATAAGAAATGTATTTTTCCCAAGTTGATCTAAATATTCAATAAAATTTTAATGGAAATGACTATAAGACTTTTTGAGAAATTGTCAAGCTGGTTCTAAAAGTTTTGTGAAAGGTTTAAAGAATATAAAATGGCCAAAATAATCTTAAAAGTTGGAGGGCTTAACATTACTTGATTTCAAGACGTATCTAAAGGTATAGTAAGCAAATTACCTTACAAAAGTCTAGTAATATAGTGTGTTATTGGTCAAAATATAGACAAAGGGACCAGTGGCGTAGAATAAGGAGCCCCCAAATAGGCCAATATATATATGGCCAAATGACTTGATAGAAAAGCACCCAAGCAGTTCTATGCTGAAGGTATGTTTTGATCAATGTTATAGGAATATTTGGATACCTATATGGGAAAAAAATGAACACACCTACACTACCTTCTCCACATCATACACGAAAATTAATTCAAGCGGGTTATAGACTTAAATATAAAGGCTAAATTAATAATGTTTCTAGACGCATTCATTGTAAAATAGCTTTGCAGCCTTGGGTAAAATGAAAATTTCCTAGCAGTGACACAGAAAACATTAATCGTAAAAGGAAAAAAGGTTAATTGAAGTTCATAACAATCAAAAGCTTCTGTTCTTCCAAAGACACCAGTAAGAAATAAATAGTCAATTCATAGACCTTGGAGAATATTTGTAATTTTTTTTGTAATATATCTGACAAAAATACTTATTGCTCAGCATTATCAAGCACAGGAAGGCAAATTAAAACCACAAGGAGATACCCCTTACTAGAAAGGTTAAAATGAAAACCACAACAAAAAAGCTTGCAACACCAAATGCTACAAGGATATGGAAATTTCAGAAGTCTCATAATGCTGGTAGGAATAAAACTGGCAAACCACTTTAAGAAATAGTGTGACAATTTCTTATAAAGTTAAAAATTATATATTTACACAGCATTGTGCTTTCTGATGTTTATCTGAGAGAAATGAAAATATGTATCAACAAAAAGTCAAGTAGAAGAATGTTTATAGCAGCTATATTCATAATAATAAAAACTGGAAACTGCCCAGGTGTGTGTCCATCAACAGAAGAATAAACAAACTAGTATACTCATACAATGGAATACTATCCAGAAAAAAAAAAAAAAAGGATTTAATTAGTGTCATGCTCTGCAGTACAGATATAGCTCAGACAATACTATACAGTAGAAGAAGATAGAGTCCAAAAAGTACGTATTGCCTGATTCCACATACAGGAAGTTCTAGACCAAGTGCAATTAATATTTTGTGATAAGAATCTGAAAAATGTTGCTTCCTGGGTGGGAGGGGTTGACTGGGAAAAGGGCACAGGAACCTCCTAAAGAGAGAAAGGGCCTATATCTTGAGAAATGTGTCGATTACATGGGTGCCTGCCTTTGTTAAAACTGAAAGTACCCCTGACCCTATGTATTTCACGGTGTCTTAATCGTATACCAATAAATTTTAAAAGAGCATACAGCATTATAATTGTTGCTCTCCAGTACAACCTCCCTTTATTATTCCACTAATTAGCACATATTGGGCAGGGCATTTCAATTGCCACTGAATCAATCTATCTTTATGCAGCCAATGTCCATTGTTTCCAAGGATATAATGAGTTACTTCATCATGTTAAATAAAGCTGTGCTGTGTTTGTGATTCTTTCCAATATGTTAATAGATCCAGTCATTCTAACTACTGATGAGATTAGACACAGAAGTCAGTTTTAAGTTTCATAACTCTCTTAAGTCTTCATTTTTGGCACTTATTTTCTTAGTTCTTATAACTTGTGCTATGTTTATTTTATTCATTGTCACATAACTCCTTTAATACAACATACAGTGATTATTGCCTGCCAACTTGGCTTTTGTTCCAAAATATGAAATAGGAGTAAACAAAATCCTTCTAAATTAAAGGTGGGGGGAGGGGGTGCTGGGAGGAGGAATATTGGAGTGGGGAATTGAAGAGAGAGACTTAGGGAGTCACTGGATGAGATACTTGATGGGTTGTGCAAGGAGCTGTCCGAGGTCTGAATGAAAGAGCCATCATGGAGCCACCTTTTCCATAATGGTCCAAAAAATGGCAGAAGACATCATGAGGAAGAAGCCTTAATTTATTTACAGCAAGTCCATTACAAACCTCTTCAGTTAGAGAGGCAATTATGGTAAAGCACTGTTATCCAAAAACGACAAATATTCTTTGTAGAGGCTTATTTAACTAAAACCGTATTATTGGAAGTATTCCTCTATAATTGCTGTACAGATTTTGTTATTGTTGTTTTAGTTGTGAGTTAATGAGAAGCTTTTGGTTAAGTCAATGTTTGTCAATGTCCAGTTAAAGGACATTTGTGTATTATAGGTAATACTATTAAGTATTAAATATGTTATGCTATTTTAGAATCTAATTATTTTAGATAGTTATTACTGCAATGTATAAGGATTGCTTCTAATGTTGATGATGATGACAGCTAATGTTTCTTGAGTTCTTGATATGTGCTAAGTAGTATTAAAACACTTTCCATGGATTTATCTATGTAAATCTTGGCACCAACACTAGGACATAACACCACAATTATTTCTATTTTACAGATAAGGCAAGTAGGCTACAGCAGTGTATGACACACATTCAGTGTTACTTAGCTAGCAAAGGTGAAATCCAAACCTTTCCTCTTAACCAATACACCATGGTTCAAATATGTTAATTTACATGTAGCTGAATGCTTATATAGATGCTTTTTAAAGAATACTCTATGCATAACATGTTGCTGTTTTCAAAGCCTTTTTTTCTTCCTTAGGGTTGTTTATTGTTTATTTGTGACAGCATCTTCAAAGAACAGGGACAGCAGTCTTATTTCCATGTTCTTCAATGTAGAAATGATGCTTTTAGCTAGCACAAAAATATTAATACAATCTTTTCTCAGAGAGGTAGATTATCAGTGAAAGTAAATGACAACATTCTCTGGCAATAAAAAATAACGAGACAGACAGGACAAAAGTAATGACATCCTCTAGCATAATCTCGGCAGAAAATAACTAAATCACCTTGAAGGAGATAAATTGTTACAAAACAGTATCCTTGTCTAATATGGATTGACAGGGAATGACAGGATCCTTCAAGAGGATGGCAGCCCACAGGCCCATGTGCTTTCAAGGGATCAAAGGGACTGACACTGCCTGTGAGCCCCATCTAAGCAGAGAACAACTAGATTCTCTCCAGATGGATATTACACTAAGATGATATTTCCGGGAAAAGATAGTTTATTTGGGAAGGATGACAACATTTTCCCTAAACGTATTGTCCTCTGTTACAGTGGTACTGGAATGGGATGGGGAGAGTATGGGGAAATCTACCAAACCTGTCCTTGGGATCCAAATTTGTCATAAATCTTTAGCAAGCTAGGAAAATTAAACTCTTCTGTAACAATTGTTTTAAACATAGGACATGGGGAGCATTTGGTTTACAGATTGTTATTAACTTCCCTTCTATCAATATAAAACTTTTTTAAAAGTCTTAAACTTTCTTTTTTAAATTTTTATTTTTTAACATTTATTTATTTATTATTGAGAAACAGAGACAGAGCATGAGCATGGGAGGCACAGATAGAGTGGAAGACACAGAATCTGAAGCAGTCTCCAGGCTCTGAGCTGTCAGCACAAAGCCTGACACGGGGCTCGAACCCACCAGCAGTAAGATCATGACCTGAACTGAAGTTGGATGCTCAAATGACTGAGCCACCCAGGCTCCCCATTAAAAGTCTTAACTTGCAAAAAATGTGGTATGAAATCTTGATCCCTACAAAAAAGACTGATTTTCTTACAAAAAATTATAAAGCATGATTAAAAATTTGAAGACAGGATAAACTTGTAGAATCAACATTTATAACCAATATTACACCAGTTACTGCTCTTAACATAATAACTCTTATAAATGATTAAGAAAAAACAACACCCAAACGGCAAAGTATATCAACAGGCACTTTACAGAGAAGGAAATTCAAATGGTTACCAAACACATGAAGAGATATTCAACCTATCTGCTAAAGCAAACCCCAATAGCAAAGAGATCTCATTTCTTAACAGATTTGCAGTCCAAAGAGGGGCAGTGTTCACTGTCAGATGTCAAAGTGTCAGAAAGGCACTATCTCCTGTATCATTTGTGGGTTATCAAATGGCACACAGGGGTAAGACAGAATTTTTAAGTTTCTCTAAAAATCCAGAATAGAATACTATTCACAAAATTTACTCTTGGCACAATCTGTGATTTATAGAAAAGTCACAAGAATAACCAAAGAATATAACATTTATCCAAAATTCCTAAATATTAATACTTTATTACATTCTTCCTCTTTTTCTCTCTCCATACACCCTTATACAACGTATTTTTCTGCAGTGTTTGATAGTAAGTTGTAGACAGGGTACTCATTTACTCTTAAATACTTCACTGTGTATTTCCTAAAAATCCAGACATTTCTGTATAATCTCAGCACATTTATGAAAATTAAGAATTTAATAATGATATAATACTATTATCTTACCTAGAGAACTTATTCAGATTAATTTTTTCAGTAATGTTCATGATGGCAAGAAAACCCATGGGTTGTATTCGTTGTCATGTCTCTTCAGTTTTATTTAACCTGGAACTGTTTTCTGTGTCTTTCTTTGTGTGTCATGACATTGACAGTTTTGAAAAAGTACAGGCCAGGTAGGTGGTAGAGTTTTTCTTCCTTTGGGTTACTCTGATGTAGTCTCACGATTAGGTTTGTGTCATGCACTTTTGATAGGACTACCACTCAGTCTTTCCCTCAGTGTATCAGACCCGGAGGCACATGTGGCAGTTCTATCTTCTTCCTGATTATGTTAACTTTGAACACTTGGTTAAGGTGTTCGCCAGGTGTTCCTAGTGTAAAAATACCATATTTCTTTTTGCAACTAATAGTTATTTTTGTGGGTATATGCTTTGAGACTAAAAAAATTCGGTTACTCCTCAAACTTTCACTCACTAATTTTAGTATCTAATGTTGATTCATACCCAAGTCAGTTGTTAACCTCATGGTTGCCAAATGATGATTTTCTAGTTTCATCATTCCTTCTATGTGGTTTGCTTTCCACAGTAAGGAAGAGCTTTCTCTTTTCCAGCATGTATTTGGATTTTGCCAGTATGGACTAGTGACTTCTAATTTTAGTCAATAAAATAATCTTTATTAACATATAATATTAATAATATTATATTTAGATATAATATTTATTTTTTAACATTTATTTATTTCTTTTGAGAGAGAGAGAGCTAGAACAGGGGAGGGGTAGAGAGAGAGAATCCCAAACAGGCTCTGCGTCATCAGTGCAGAGCCAGATGCAGGGCTCAAACACAGAAACTGCAAGAGCCAAAACCAAGAGTTGGACGCTGAATGAACTGAACCACCCAGGAGCCCCATATCTTTATTTTTTTTGGTACTCAAATTTGGACCAGGTTTGGCAAATGAAGCCATTTCAAGTAAACGTCTGTGTCCTTTTGACACAATCTGATCATTTTCAGAACACTTTCCTACTTTCCTGTGCAGTAAGAGGATCTAGGCTCACTGTTCTTGTCCTGGTACTGGAATCAGCCATTTCCTGAGGAGTTCTGGTTCCATTTAGTGGAGTTTAGTATTTACAAACTAGGACTTGCTCAGGGGATGTGTAGAGCACCATTCTTTCTTTGTTTTTATTATTCTGTTTTTTGAGTATTATTAGTAAAACATTAGTAACAATTTCACATTTATCAGAGGAATCAGTTAAAGTATGTATATGGAATGGAATACTATACGGCTATTAAAAATAATGAGGACACTATTGTACTGATATGAAAGAAGGACTAATGTATATTACATTTGGGGAGAAAAAAGTTAAAGTTGGTATAGTTTATTTTGAATGTATGTAAACAGATACATATTCAATAGAAAAATGTTTTAGATCTGGGAGATTACATACCAAGCCACAAACATTTTTTTAAGTTCTTTTTTTTTTTTTTTTTAGAAATCTCTACACCCAATGTGGGGCTTGAACTCATGACCCTGAAATCAAGAGTTGCATGCTCTTAGACTGAGTCAGCCAGGCGCCCCAGCCACAAAATCTTCTTAAATTTCTGGCAGTGGAATAATAAATAAGATTGAACAATAATTTTAAATAAAAATAAAAACTGTTTGGGTGTTAATGGCTTGCAAGAGAATAAAAATAATTTATGGGAGAGGTTAGGGAAACTCGACCTCATTGTATATTAGTAAAATTGCTAGAATTAGTAGTCCCTAGTCAATTAGTTTGTAATAATTGCCTCAACCAGTAAGTCAATTTTCTCAAAGTCTCATTCATTTAGGATCCTCATTAGTTAAGTGTTTTCATCTGTAAATAGATTTTCACTTACCAGGGCACAAAGTTGTTACCATATCTCGGAATCAAGACTAGTAGATGCCACTGGGGCATGATTTACATTCTCTTGGTCCACTTTTAATTTCAGCTGCAGCTATAAGGGCCAGTTCTGTGCCAGTTTAGGCTCACCTTTCACTGACAGTATCCAGCCTGGATCACATGCAGCGTACTTCCACATGTAGCCAGAGGCTTCTCGGCTCTGTAGGATTACTCGGTCTTCTTATGAGCAAGACCGGGAAGCAGGCAAGAGAGAAAGCTCCTCAAGAAATCCTCCAGCAAGGGTGGATGGGAGCTTGAAGATAAATGCTCTAGAATAGGGCTGGTAAATTTGTTTTGAAAAGGGCCAGATGCTGTTTCCGATTCTGTGTCTCCCTCTCTCTGACCCTCCCCTGCTCGCTCGCTTTCTCTCTCTCTCTCAGAAGTAAATAAAACATCAAAAAAATTAAAAAAAAAGAAAAGGGCCAGATAGCAATTATTTTGGTCTTATAGGCCATAGTTTTGGTGGCAACCATTTTTAGAAACATTTTTAATGTTTTATTTATTTTTGAGAGAAGAGGGGCAAAGCCCAAGTCAGGGAAGGGCAGAGCAAGGGGGAAGACACAGAATCCGAAACAGGATCCAGTCTCTGAGCTGTCAGCACAGAACCCAGCATGGGGCTCGAACTCATGAACTGTGAGATCACGGACCTGATGCTTAACCAAATGAGCTACCCGGGCGCCCCTCTGTGGCAATTATTAAGCGCTGTCCTTTTTGCCCTAACACAGCCATAAGCAATAAATAAATTAGCACGGCTGTATTTCAATAAAACTTTATTTACCAAAAAAATACTGGCCAGATTTGGCCCAGGGGCCATACATAGCAGGCCTACCCTCGTTCTAGATCCCTGCCTTCACGAGGACCATCCTGGGAGAAATGTTATATAGGCTTCTGAGGAAGCCGCACTGGACTTAGGACTGTTGCTCACATCAGTGGCCTGTGTCATGTCCCTTTATACTGGCTTTTTCACCTTTCCTGTTCATTCTACTTGCTTCCTCACTCTTGAGCTCTATGGTAGCTTCTACAATAAAGCTTCTATGTACGCCCAAGTACAAGTCTCACATCCTAAATAAAAACACTGAGTTTCCACATTAAATTGTGCTGTGAGTGAACCGAGAATAGAAGTGGAGAAGGTAACACCTTTTGATTTCTATGGAGTCATAAAAAAAGAAATAAATTTAAAGACTGTACTTGCAGACAATACCTCACACTCCAAAGAGGATATAGTTAAAGTGTAAGGTGAGTAGGAAGGGAGGTTACATCATGCTCTATTTTTTATTGTCAAAATTACTTAAAGTGTTTCCCCTGAATAGTGTAGAACTTGGAGGCTCTCTGAGATTTCACACTGAAAAATAAGTGATACAATACCGATCTAACTTTAGGCAATGTGTATAATAGCCAGAGTTTATCTTTAGGACCGACATTTTCTCTTTAAAAAATTTTTTTAATGTTTGTTTATTTTTGAGAGAGAGAGAGTGCATGAATGGGGAGGGGCAGAGAGAGGGGGAGACACAGAATTTGCAGGAGACTCCAGGCTCTGAGTTGTCAGCACAGATCCCAACGTGGGGCAATTGAAAGAAATGTTTTGAGGCATTGTTGATACTGATATGGGGATTCCATATATAACATGTGGGTCAAGCAATCTCCTAACACAAGCTTGATGTTAACTCTAAAAGAAACTGAAGTAAAATAATCCCATCATCTTAAGAAATGAAGTTTTATTTTTTTAATTTTTATTTTATATTTTTAATGCTTACTTATTTTTGAGGGACCGAGACAGAGCATTAGCAAGGGAGGGGAAGACACACACACACACACACACACACATAGAATCTGAAGCAGGATCCAGGCTCTGAGCTATCAGCACAGAGCCTGATGCAGGGCTCGAACCCATGAACGATGAGATCATGCCCTGTGCCCAAGTCAGAGGCTTAACCGATTGATCTACCCAGGCACCCCAAGAAATGAAGTTTCAAATTTTGGTAATGAGATAAAAGTACCAAAATCTATTCTTTAAATAGAGAATGCACAAATGAAAACTCAGGTAATGACCACTGGCAAAACTATCAGTTTAGACACAGAAATTATTTCTTTTTTTCTTTTTTCTTGTATTTTAGAGAAAGAGAGTACAGGCAGGGTAGAGGGACAGAGGGAGGGAGAGGCAGAGAGGGAGGGAGTGAGGGAGGGGGGGGAAGAGAGAGAGAGAGAGAGAGAGAGAAAGGGAGAATCCCAAGCAAGCTCCATGCTCAGCATGGAGCACATCTCAGGGCTTAATCCCATGAGCCTGGAATGATGATCTGAACCAAAATCAAGAGTTGGACACTTAACTGCCTGAGCCACCCAGGCACCTCAAGGTTATTTCTTTTCTTATAAGAAAACAACTAAAGATTAAACTGAGAAATAACTAATTCCCTGTGACACTCAGTTTTGCAATATCAAATTTAAGTAAACTAGGCTCTTTTGATTAAAAAAAAAAAACCCACCATTTTGGAATTACCAGGGAACTTTAAAGTGTAATAGGAACAATTAGAAAAGATTTTTGGAACTAAAGGAATTTCTGGGAAGATTTTTACCCCCCTACATAAATGTATATAGTTTTTGCTTTGCTTGACGAGATGCTCTGTTTTTGAAGAACTTGGTATCTGCTGCATCTGTAATTATTAAGCACTAACTATGTGCAAACTTCAATGACTTTTCATCGGATCTTTACTTTGCTGCTTCTATCTAGATAATTTCTCATACATTTGATCATCTATCTTTTCAGTTTCCCAGTTTCTGTTGTATTGGCATATTTTTTAGAAATATTTCATTCCTATGACATTTTGTCTATTATTTAAAAAACAAATATGTGAACAGACCAATCATCATTAAAAGGCAGACTGAGTGTGCATTTCAGTATTTATCTAGCTTGTTTTTAGGATAAACACATAGAAAGAGGAATACATCTGTCAGGCTATGCTGTAGTGACAAAAAGAAAAACCCCAATTTTAGTGGTCATAACCATAAAAGTTTCTCACTCGTGCTATATGCTCACTGCAAGGTAGCTGGAGCCCTCCTCCATATTTTCTTATCTCCAGGAATAGGCTAAGGGCTCTCTTCTTATTCTGGATGTTGCTGTTCTTTGGGCAGAGAAAAGTGACCCAGCCAAGTGCAGGTCTGCTCTTAAAGCTTCCACTCAGAAGACACACATGAACTTCTATTCTAAGTTTCGTGACCATTTCTAAGTGCAACAGGAAAGGATTGTACAGTCTTCCCACAGGAATACTGCAGGCAGAGGAATGAGAAGGTCTGGCAGGAAGACATATAGTTTACTACAAAGGATGAAAGTTGAAGTTGGAAAGGCCTCGCTTCTCCAATATACCGACTATGTAATATGACATCTTTTTGTTTATCATCTGTACTTTTCTTTATTTACTCACAGTGCCCCATGGAGTATTATCTCAGCAACCAGAGGTCCTAATCAGCCTTTTAAATTCATCTTAGGATCTAGACCCATTGAGAAGAGAGCAAATTCTAGAGCCTGGGCCATTGGCATTCTTATCAGCAGCTAGTTTTTATCCAATCCTTCGTTCTGTCAGCTCTTGACCATTTTTCCCCCCCGTTGAGGACGCTGTTATTTTAATCTGCCCTCATTTACTATCACTCTGCCTCTATCTCTTGAGTCTTTCTCACAGAATTTTTAAAGAAACCATAAATGTCCTTACAGTATTGACATAGAGAAAAGAACACACGGTTTGAAACACATTGTTTGAAATGAGACGAGGTCTGCGCTCACCGATGTCCTGGTGCTGTTGTCACTATCTAGCTTTTTCACTTGAGGCAAGTAACTGACAGTTGAAGAACCACAGTTTTTGGTTTTTATTTTTAGGTGTTTATTTTTTATTTTAATTTTTTTTTTTTAACTTATTTCTGAGAGGGAGAGAGAGCAAGTGAGCAGGGGAGGGTCAAGGAGAGAGGGAGACACAGAATCTGGAACAGACTCCATGCTTTGAGCTAGCTGTCAGCACGGAGCCTGATGTGGGGCTCAAACCCATGAACTGTGAGATCATGACCTGAGTCGAAGTCAGACGCTAAGCCAACTGAGCCACCCAGGCGTCCCTCAGTTTTTTTTTAATCTGTACAATGGGAATAGTCACATCTACCTTCAAGGGCTGCTATGAGGATCAAATAAGAGTGCACATAAGGGACTTTATAAATCCAAGGAGGGAGGAAATGTTCATTGATGTTATAGTTGCTATTGCTCCGGGTGAGTTAGAGATACACAATTCTGGCATGTTATTAATTCCGGAATGAGGGAAATAAAAAAGTTTTATGAGGCCCTAACATGGTGCTTTTGTTCACATTTTCTGTGACTAAAATATCCTATTTTGGAAAGAGACCAAATGATGGAATAAATGGAAAAATTCTCCTAACCTACAAGCCTGGCATCACTGGACATGTACACAAAGATCCGAGTATAAAAAATGAGTTTCTATTTGTCAGGCTTCCACTTCCTTTTTGTCTACAACTTGTCAAGGTCGCCAAGAGACTTTGGTGGAAGCAACCTTTATGTTAGCAACCTCGTCTCTGGTTAGCATCGTTGTAACTGACTAGCTCCTGAGGGAGCCACTCCACAGTCTCAGGACCCCCGTGCAGACATCTAGAGAAACCTCCGTGTCAGGATTTCTGATGAGACTAATCTGCTAGGCCTTACAACCGATAAAATATCAAGTCCTCAATAGATCAAATCTGTACACATTGGAAATTCAATATATTTCCTATATATCTTCAAGTTTTCCAACATATGAAGCAAGAGTTCTGAGGTACTGGCATGACTGAAATCATAGTAATCAAACGTCACTGAATAATGGTTTACTTTTACAAAGACCTTTCCAGCTCCATTTGGTGCTGCCAAGGCTTTATCCAAAGGAAATCTGTATGGATTGGGAAGAGTATTTCTCCAGCTTTCTTCGGCTTAAACCAAAAAGGAAAACATCTGGTCAAACTCATTTATCACACTGTTTGTCTGTAGTATGAAGATTTCCTTGGCCATATTCTCAGCTAATTTTTACTTGCCAGTAACTCAAAGACCATAAGAAAGTAATAAGTTAGGAAAACAGACTTCAAAAAATTCAGTGAAAGGACAGGTATACTTTTAACTTAAGGACTAAAGTGATACATGGCATATGATGGGCAAGACAATTTTTCCTTGTCTTTTTTAAAAACATTTTTTTGAGTGTTGGAGATGTGCAAAACATGGCATTGAAATGAAAAGATCTCAAAGGAAAAGAAAACAAGGAGGCTTTTGTAAAAAAAAATCAGTATGACTGTGTAAGGCGCTTTCTGATGAACATCTTTTGTTTAAAAAGATGTGTAAAAAAGTGAAGAAGAGACTGAAAAAAAATAAGGGTCAACTCAAAAAAAGAGTGCACCAATGGTATTAGAAAGACTAAAGCCCTGAATAAACTGAGGATTTGAAGAAAGTTACTGGAATAGCTCATGTGACTTTTTCAGCTGTTGTTTAAAACAGGAGAAAGAATAAGAAGGGTTAGACTCGATGTTAGAGGCAAATGATTTTATGCGTCTAGATTTCAGAAACAATATCCAGACCCTGTTTTGCTTTCATATTTGGCAACTTCTCCAAATAAAAATGGAAAATGAACAAATTATAGAAGCAATGGTGGTACGCTCAAGGTACGTAAGGAGGTAACACGAAACTTCTGTTAGCGACAAATGAGTTTGAGTGTCCAAAAGCATGAAGTGCCAAAGAAACGTTTACCAGTTGTCTAAGGCCTCCTGAGAAATATTCCAAAAATTCAGAGTCCTGCAAAGATTCCTGGAGACTTGAAGGATAAGAGTCATGCCATTTTGGAAAAGTAAAAACCTATGCATTGTGAAATGGTAGCGTTATTGTGTAAGTGATTAAGATTTAGAAAAGAATCTAAGGTTTTATTTACATGGCTTCTTTAGGATAAAACATTCCAAAATATTTTATTCTACTTTGTCAGAGTTATTAGGTTGATTAGAATAAAATGTTAAGATTGATATATAAGGATTTTAGAAAAAAGAATTACTGTCATAACATCCTTATGGATAAGCCAGTAATGTAGGTGGGAAAATAGTCCAGTTTGTTGTATTGACAGCTTATTTAACAATCAGTGCTAAAAAAGTGATGGCTACATTACTTTTAAGTCTTTGCTAGCTTTGTTTCTCATGGCTCTAATGCATGGTAGGTTAAGGATACTGAGGCTGTTCCTTCCTTCCTGAGGTTGTCTGAAACTTGATGGCAATTTTTGTTGGCAGTGATAGAGACTGTTTTTCTCCTCAGGGTGAGTACAGATCCCACTGGAAGATGTGAGAGTACAGGAGGGAAAGAGCTAAAGTGTGTTATAGTCCTCACTGAACCGTTTGGCAGCTGTGTGGCCTTGGAAGTATCCCTATCTGTAAAACAAAGATATAATGACTGCTGAAATCAATCTTATAGGTGGCTGCAAGGTTTAAACAAGATCGTGGTTTTCAAAGGTTTTTATAAAGTATGCCTAGGCATGAAAATGCAAGATAAGGGTGTCAGCAATATCTCTCTTTCAGTCTGCAATGAGAGCAAACATGGAAGACCAGAGGATTCCTTTCCTGAAGCTGTCCCAATCAATCCTTTCGTCATGGAAATAGAAGACATAATTGCTAGATTTTAATAGGTTAACAATGGGTAGCCTCAAGATTCAACACTTTCTCCTCCAACCCTGCCAAAGTATATTTCCAGAAAATATCAGATCAAAACAAGAAGAAATTTAACAGGAAAAAAAGATCTGCTCCCTGGACTTTAGACATACAAAATGGAAGGACAAGTCAGGTTGTGCTGACCACAGAGCTTAAAAGAATATTATGAAGAGTTGTAGTCCTTTTGTTCTGAGATAATCAGACCACATTGGCCCAGTGCCTGGAATGTAATAGACACATGAAAAAGATACTTTGCTTAATTCAGCACTCCTTCCCTTCAAGAGAGACATCTACAATCGGTAGCGACCAGTAGATGCTGGCAGTGTCAGGAAACTACGATCTACAGGAAGAACTGAAGGAACTGAGACAGGTTAACCTTAGGGAATCAGACTAGCGAAAAACCTTAACAGCTGTCTTCAAATATCTAAAGAATTGTCAAGCATTGGTATAGGGATTATTTTCACTCTGTCATTCCAGAGAGCAGAGCAGGAATCAGCGGTGAGAGCAAAAAGAAGGCAGATTGTTGACTCAAGGAAACAACTTTAAAATAACACTTCAATCTGTACAACAAGGAGACGGGCTGCCTGGTGAGAAAATAAGGTCTCTCTTGCAAGAGTTGAAACCAAGGCTGGCTGTAATCTATTAGGGAATCCATACAACACATTTCTGCTTTGGCTGGTCTCTCTGAGGTCCTTGCCGACTCTCAGGTTCTGATTTTATTAGAACTTTGACTTTATTTTCAAGACTATTATATGCCCAAATGTTTATTTTTACTTCTCTTATTACATAGATACCAAAAGACACTTTGCAGTAGATGGTATATTATTTTCCTACCCATAGGACATTTTGAAGAAGCAGTCAACCCTTAAAAATTGCTGATTTGCCATCTTAGAGGTTTCTTTACCTTGCAGAAGTAATTTATTGCACACAATTATGATATGTAATATGGCTAGCTTATTAAGCATGAAAAAGCCATGTTTCTGTGCTATTATGGTTAAGTTCTCTACCTTAGAAAGCCTCAACATTCATAGTTAAGGTTACCATGGTAACCACAACTCAATTCTTTGTGACTATAAATTATTTCTTATTCCTATATGTTAACTTTGATTCTTCATGTCCATATGATATCTAACTATTCAAAGTAACAAACTACAGCCTCTCCATAAAGAAAATAAATAAATGGGTTAAAGATCATTCCCCTTAATGATATAAAAAGAACTGTTTGAAGTAGATAGTGATGGCAAGAATGAATAGACAAATTAGAATGTTGTGTGATAAGGGAGGGCAAAACAGAGGGTCATGGTAGACAGAAGCACGGATAAGAGTGAAAAATAAAGTGACCGTAAGTCAGTGAATTATATTGTATGTAAGATGTACAAAGTATGCTGCTGCACAGATAATTAGGGATGGAAAAAAAAACACATGAACTGTATACAACTGCATTCCCTTTCTATGCCCATAGTAAATATCAGTAATTAATTATGGCAACCATTTTCTATTGATCTCAAACAAGTCTTCAGAATCCTTCACAACACAATACTCTACACAGTGACAATTAATTGATCTAAATTTTTCTCAGTTCCTTCAGAAATGCCTTAATTATGAATGTTGAAAAGGTAATGGTCTCCATAAACTTTGCACTGATCAGATTCTGCTGTTTCCATGGATATATCTAGGAGGCTGGTTGGAGGATTTACCAAAGGAACCTTGATTCTGACAGTAGTGATACCTTAGGGAAAAGTATCCAAGTTTCATTGAAAAGATTGGGGCTTAGACTCAAATGAGCCCTAACTATGGCACTTGGGTAAAGAACTTAATTTCTCAGGGTTCTGATTTCTCTATCTGCAAAATGTATAGAGTAATAGTCATCAACAGTGTTGTTCAGAAGAAAGCACTTGCCACATGTCATGACGTGTCCTCTAAGCTGGGCTAAGTGGTGAGGGGAGGCAGGTACACTTGCTGTGTCAATCGATTCAATACAGATGGTAAATGGGGTCTGGACCAGGGCAGACAGATCATTTTCACGTTCAAATGAATGTGAAGTTTATGCTGTGCAACCCAAAAGTACTTGGATTAAGTGAGGCTTTTGACCGAGTTTGGGTCATTATGATTTGTTTCATTTCCCTAGCTAGACTAAAATTTTCCTGTGGGCAGAGATAATCCTTAGCTTGACTTCAGGTCTGCACAAGAAACTTGTATTTATTTAGGAGACTTGGAAAATACTTTAAGATAAATTAAAAAGTTAAGTGATAAGTCACATGAGGTATAATTTTAACCTAATACCCCTTAAAAATTACAGATAAATATAGATATTACTTCTGTTAGAGCACATCATGACAGATGCTTAAACTATAGCATGATGAATGTATGTTAGGCACAAAATAATATAACACCACTGCAGAAGACTATAGGATACTGAGAGAAGAGTGGTTACAACTCTCTTCTACAGATTGATAAATCAATGCTAGCTTTAAAATATCATCTTGAATTTTCCAAAATTATTAAATATCAGATTTAGGCTGCCCATAGAAATGATAAACTATTACCTGGATTATTAAAAAATGAAAATAATGTTCTGATATAATTACCTATATATAATTATAATTGAGTGCCATCTTCAACATCACAGTTATTAACATATATTCCTTTTGGCTATAATTAGTATATTGCATGTTAGTATATCTGAATTTAAAATATTAATACTAGATTACTAATAATCATAGCAATAGTAATAATAAAAAGAATAATAATGAAAGCATCTATGAAGCTATATATTATTAGATTGGGAAAAATAATTGTAATAGCCCAATAACAATTTATACAATGACAGTCAAGTGAAATTCATGTGGAATATGGCTATATGGATGATTCAGAAGAAAATACGTAGGAAGAAAAAACTTAGAAAGGAAAGGAGAAAAAAATGTAATAAGAAAAAGCAGTATCTGGCTGAAAAGCCTAACCATTGCAAATGCTAGAAGGGAGTTCTGACTTCTTTAAAACAGGTCCTCAGACAAGAAGAACTATATGACAACAAAAGTGAATCACACAAGACTAAACAGGGATTAATAAACAACAACTAGAAAACAAGTGATCAAGAAGAAGGCAATACCGTGGACTTTTCAGAAAGGAGTTTGATAGGATGAAGGGTCTCATCAAAGAGGCGAATCTAGTTATGATCAAATCTAATTACAGACAGCACTATAAAATTTTCACTAGGGGCCATATGACAATTGAGGTTTGTCAGTAATGGTTTTACTTAAAAAGTTTCTTCTGAACCTTTTATGCCTCTGTGCTCTAAATGGGATCTAGAATTAACAGGTCCTCTGGTCAACTGGCCACAAAGATCTGGCATAATAATAAAGTAGCAATAAAAGGTACAAATCCTGTTACTTGTGAGAATAGATTTAAGCAGTTGCTTTGTTTTTGTTAAAAATCCTGGAGGTCTGAGTGTTCTTTTGTATATTATTGTTTGCAAAGAAATAGGACTATGTGATACCTTGCAAACATTGGTCGTTTAAAGTGGTAACTTTCTCTTATTATGAAGAGAAATAATAAGAGAAAGTGACTACATGTAATAAGTTGTTACATCTAGAAACTTCAGAAATGTGATTAAAGAAAAAAAGAAAGAAAGAAAGAAAGAAAGAAAGAAAGAACCATTGCAGATTCTGCCTCCCAGAGATCTAGCCACTAGTTCCTAAGCTCCTGAGGGCCAGCACAAGGTCCTCCTTGGTCACTGAGCTATCCACAGTGAAGACTGCAGTATCTGGCACATGGTAGCAATAATAAATATCTGTTAAATAAATGTTGCCATTTTGGTGTGTGCCCTCCCAGAAGTTTTTTTATGTGTAATATCCTTTTAAAAATGAGATCGTACCGTGTACATTTTGAATCCTGGAGAGTAACTGAATTTTGAACATCAATCTTGGACTGAGAATACACTCTCTTAACACAGTAAGATTTTGCAGATTCATAAAGTAGGAAAATTGGAAGGGAACTCAAGTCATTTAGTCCAAAGCTTTCATTTCATATACAAGGGAAAACTTGGTCTTAGAGTGGCAGACAGATAAAAGGGAGTTTTAAAATCCAGGCCTTCCAATTCTGGCCAGAACTTTTTCTGCCATATGACTCCTTACACAGTATCTTAACTCAAACCTTTTGAAATTGTAGTTGAAAATTCATGCTTCTTTATGTCACTTCTATTTGGGTATTACTTTGGATACTTCTCACTCTGATATAAACTTTAAAGTGTTCGACTAAATTCCCTGGGAAGATATTTATTGCTAACTACCAGGTAGTTAGCCTAGGTAATTTTGAATATTTCTTTAACTTCTGTTATTCAGCAAGTCATATTTAATACGTAAATTTTATATTTTCCTTCTCCTTCAAAATATATACTAACTTGATTTATTTATTCTAACTTGACTGATACATCTTTTGAAAATGCCGATGGCTTTTCTATTAGCAGAAAAAGCAAGGAACTCCATCATTGAAGTAAGTTGCTATCCTTAAGAGGAAGCATCTGCCTTCCCCCAACACCAGTCAGTAATTAGAAAGATTTATTTTCCTTCCAAATATTTCCATTCTTCATGTACACTGTTTCTTCTACTATTCATCTTATTTGACACAACATGATTTCAATTAGGTTTTTAATGGTCAAGATCCATGTCTGAAGATTTTGAAGGTGAGCGCTTACAAGAACGCCCAGCATTTCCTGTCAAAATACTAATGCTCCAGGCTAGTTAAGCGGTAGCCCCAAAAAGGAAACAGCAAATTAAAACCATTAGCACCGTATATTTTGAATGTCACCATGCAATATTATTCAATATAATCAGAATAAACCAAGTAATATTAACAAGACAGTAGTTCCAACCTATCCCCCATCCACCACCCTCACGCCAATTAAAAGTGATTCCCCAGGCTGGGAATTTACAGCCAGTTGCTTGTGAAAGTGTACATGGGAAACCTCTAAGCCATGCTAGGTCCCTTCCTCCCCCTGCTTCCTCCAGTTTTTCTAGACTTCCTGAACATGGAAAAAAGAAATTTTAGTAGCCAGCCCCCATCCGTCTCATCCTATTAGGTATAGGCTTCTCCCCTCTCTCCTTTACTATATTAACTCAAGATTGCCATTTTGAGGAAGTCTCTGGCCCTTTCTTTGTCAGTGAAGAAAATGGCAAAGCTGTAAAACACATCCTGACTCTTTCTGAGAAGTGAACAGAGAGAAGGAAGAAGACAAGGAGAGGGACAGGAGTGGAAAGCAGGAAAGAAAGAATAAATGATATAGACCCTATGGCTTCTAGTTGGTGTTCATTTGGTAGCAAAGCCTAACTATTTTTCTACCACACATTTCTTTAATTTTTTTTCTTTTTTTTTTACTTACAAGGAAAGGTTGAACAAGAGCTGGAGTAAGCAATTCCTCCTTCTCCTTTCTCAGTCCTCCGATCCTGGGTCTGCGATCATCAGCTCTTCTCCAGCCGGGAAGTATTTGCAGTAGGGATCCCAGCTTAGCTTTCCCTCTAATTGCTATCCATCTGTTTCCATTAAGCCTCTAAGCCATTTGTCTCATTTAAATGTCTCATCCCTTTTTCTAAACACTTCAAACCAAATTCTGACCTCAAATATTTACATAGCATTTCTACAGATTTCTGCATCTGAGGACAGTGTCATTTGCTATTTTTTAAAGGATGTTACTCAGCACCTTTCACATTGTGAATTGCTAAATATGCGGTCATTATTACTTTGATAGTATAGTAGTAAAAAAAAAAATGTTGAATAGAGTGTTAAGTTCATCCTCTAGTAAGATATTCTGCAATTTAATTTCAGGACAATAGTATTTTTCTGATCCAAACTTTAAGATAATTTTCTCTCTCTCTCTCTCTCCCTTTCCCCCCTCCTTTTTTTTAAAAAAAAGCATTTGAGGCTTTTTTTGTTTTAATTGAGGTATGGTTGACACACAATGTTACATTAGTTTCAGATGTATAACATAGTGATTTTACAACTCTATATGTTACGCTATGCTCACCACAAGTGTAGCTACCATCCATCACCATACAATGCTATTACAATACCATTGGCCATATCCCCTATGCTGTACCTTTATATCCCTGTGTTTTAGTCATTCCATAACCGGAAGCTGTATCTCCCACTCCCCTCCACCCATTTTGCCCATTTGCCTACTCCCTCCCTTCTGGCAACCATCAGTTTGTTCTCTGTATTTCTTTTGAGATATTAGATCTTTATGGTTAAATAAGACCAGTCAGCAGTTGGAGTTATCATAATAGCGGTAGGGTGTTCTTCCAGCAATGTAAAACAATATTTTAATAACACCCCTAGTCTCTAAATTCTGTCTTAATTAAAAATAGGAAATGAAAATCTCAAAAAAAAAAAGTCCTGAGTAAACATATTCCACTCCACATTTACTATGATGTAAGCAGTATTTTTCCCAGAGGAAACTTACTGGGTGTAAAAATACTTCCTCCAAAAGACAATGATAACAACAATATGCATACGCATACGTACATTTCTTGTGTGCGTGTTTAATTGGCTGCTTCCTCTGCAGTGTGAGAACAGTAGTTTTGGGAGGCTCCAAACATCTTCTAGGTATTGCTTCTTCACTTGCTAGCAGGCATTCGTCGCCAGTAATCCTAGGTGACTCTTTAACAAAAGAAAAAAACCTTAAATACTGTTTTCATCATTTCACTTTCTTGGTTCCTGTAAGTTTATTTTTAAGGCTCTTTCCATCAACAGTTTACTTCATTGCTGCCCAAGGTCATCTTTCTATTCCTCTATGCATCTTTTCTATTCCCTCTTGATTACTGTCCCTTACATGCATCTTTTACATCCCCTCTTTTAAACCTTTCCTCAGGGAGTTTCTTCCGAATTAAGTACCTGTCAGTCACTTTTCCAAAAGACCAACAGTTCAAGGCCTAGTTCAAATTTAATTCCAGCCAATGATTCACCTTGCTCTTACCAACTTACTTTCTTCCTTGAACGTGTTTTCAGTCTTTGCTATGAACAGAAGCAGGTATAAGTGATTACTTACCTTTTTCACTTGTTCTGTTCCCAGCATCTCATCATATTGTACTTGTTCATGTGTGCTTTTCCTCTAGTCAACACTTCATTCAAAGTGTATGATCTGCAAGGCAAAGGAAAATTCTCTTGTTAGTAGCCTCATATCCTGATATTCCCATATACAGGAAGTTTTCAGTAATGCTTCTGGAGTTTATCTACAGAGATACTTCTTTTATGAGAAGGGTTCTCTTTATCAGGATTTTGCCTTAAAATAAACCCTAGGACTTAATTATGATAATATCTTCAGGATCCACTTAAGAGATTGCCTTATAATTGAGAGTGTTCTAGATGTGGGTTTTCTGTATTTCATGAAGTAAAAATTCAAGGAGAGGGTCCAAGATGATTCTTCTATACAAAATTTATTCTAAATTCGACAGCGTTATAACATGGATACACAATCCACTTGCCATATTTAAATTTGCCTTGTGGGTTTCTACCCTGTTCCTACTCGGGTAGAAGCTGTAACAGAGGGGAAGCTTGCCAGAGATTTGGTCCCTCAAATAGTCAGTTAGTGCCAACCAGCCAGTTCAAGGTAAATTCTTGTCTGATTTCCTCCTTCTGGCCCTTTATTTCTACCTGATAGACTTCTCCACCTCATTTTCATTATCTCTTTCTTGGGCTCTTTCCTTTTCTGGTGGTTTCTGGGTGCCTTTGCCAGTTTGGGAGCTATCTCTCCACATCTGTTTTTATTCAGTATTTCAAGAACTTCTCCATTTGGGAACTATACATTTCTACAGTTTAAGGCATATTTCGGTGTCTCTGTCTCTAGATAATCCTGAAAATACTCCTTTTGTGTATTTTGCTAATTTCTTCTCTCAGTCCCCAAATGTGCCTTTCTTTCCTGTCTTGTTACACAAAGGCTGGTTCATGACTTATAAACAACTACACAAGATAAAGGCCAATTGGTAGCTAGCTTGTGCATAGAAAACTGGTAGGAAACCATCTCTCGTCTCCATGCTGCCTTGCTTTACCTTGCTTCCTATTTTCCCTTCAACTTCCTGCCATTCATTCACAGCCAAAAGCAAGGACAATTTTTTTTTTTTTTACCTTCGCTCCTTAAATTTTGAGTCAAGTCCATTATATGCCCCAGCGATTTTTCTTGGACACTACTGACATCTGATTTAATTGGTTTGACATGAATTAATCTTCGGATTTACCTATAGATTCCTTTGTAATTTTTTGTTTGGCTAGTGCTCAAGTCTTGATTTTCTTGGCAGTAAGTTCTGAAAGGAAATACCTAGTTTTCAATGTAATACCTAAAGATCTCCTAGAGTCTATTCACAAAATTAGACAAGTAGATTATGTAAATTGAGCTAAGGTTGTCTTCCCTCCACTATCCAATCAGTTCTCCAGGTTCTGATAAAAGAAGTAGACCAAGACATGGGAACAGCACAGAGTATTTATCACTGGTAGTCTATGTATAGATATTTTAGTATGTGTTTATGAATATCCATCCCTGCTTTTTTAGATAATTTGTTTTTTTTCTAATTTTAATTTTTATTTATTTATTTTTTACAAATAGTTAATTGTCAAATTGGTTTCCATATAACACCCAGTGCTCATCCCCACAAGTGCCCTCCTCCATGCCCACTTCCCCCCTCCCCCTGACATCCATCAGTCCTCAGTTTGTTTCACAGCATTCAAGAGTCTCTCATGGTTTGCCTCTCTACCATTCCCCCACCATTTCCCCCCTTCTTCTCCCCCATGGTCNTCAGACAACAAAAGGACATCAAAGGCATCAGAATTGGCAAAGAGGATGTCAGACTTTCACTCTTCACAGATGACACGATACTCTACATCGAAAACCTGACAGATNAGGACATCCAGATGGCCAACAGACACATGAAACGATGCTCAGCATCCCTCCTCATCAGGGAAATACAAATAGATAATTTGGTTTTAACCTTGAACGTCCAGTTAAAAGAAATGTGGGCCTTTTCTATTTCATTGCATCTCTTTTAGTGCTACTGTACAATTTAATTAGTATTCATTGGCTTTTCTTCTTTTATTCTTGGCACCAAATTTGATATGAAATACCCAATACCAATATATGAAAGGAGTTGTTTCTTTTTCATTACCCAAAACTTTCATTTTCTCTTATTTTCAAAATCCAACTCCCTATTAGTAATTTCTCTTTTTTTAATATCTTATGTCATAATCTCTACCACATATTAAAACAATATTGAAGAAATTAGGTAGCATATAAGTCTTAAAGAGTATTTCTGCCTTTAGTTTATTTGAAAATAAATGGTAGTTAGGCATTTGGCTTTATTGGTCATTCTTTCCTCTAGTTAACTTCAAAACTGTGAATTCAGATGGAGCCACTAAGTGGCTAGGTTCCAAATCTTGATATATCTTGCCATTAGGGAACTGGGCTTCTGTTCTACATATTTTTTTGGCTCTTGTAGAATTAGTTTTCCTTAACTTTGATCCTACGGCATCTGCCAGCCTAAGGAGATATTGTGAGGAAAGGCCTCTGACACTACTAGTGTGGAGGTATAGATGTGTTTTTGATGATGCTATTTAGTATATCAAAGAGGGTCCACTTTCTGATGATACATGGGAGAGATGTCTTGGCACCAGGTATCAGCACCAGGAATAGCTACATCTCTGGCATTTGGGTCCCATGTATTATTAACCAATCCTATTTTTCCCATCAGCTAAATTTGTAGCCCTTCTCTGGCAAGTACATTGAGCCATATGCATTCTAGCCTCACTTTGAGCTTTGACTTATTTTTCCCACACTCATTTTTTATTGATCTCTATTTCTGTGACTGTTTCATGTTATGGTGTAGCTATTTATAATAGGGCATTATAATTTTGTTTGGGAAGAAGAGGGGTATAAACAGACAAGCCAAGAAAATCACATTGCCTATTACTTGTATATATAAGGGCAGCTCTACAGGTATACTTTGAAGTAGATATCTTGACTTCAAAAAAAAAAAATACAGCTGCAGTATAGATAATGATGGATATCGAGGAACCACCAAGTTTGTATTTGCACTTTAAGTGGTGATATTTTTTATGTTTGTATATTTCTTTTTTTAAATAATTTATTGTCAAGTTGGTTTCCATATAACACCCAGTGCTCATCCCCACAAGCCCTCCTCCATGCCCATCACCCCATCACCCCCCTTCCCCTCGACCCCAGCCCCATCAGCCCTCAGTTTGTTCTCGGCATTCAAGAATCTCTCATGGTTTGCCTAAATGTGGATTTTTAACAGTAATTTTCTCAGAGACAAGGAATTAGTATGTTTGAAAATAGAAATTACATAGGTAAACATGTAAAATAAGGTAAGCCCCCAACATTTGTATATTAAAAATATTTTTAATTAAAAAGTTATTATTTATGGGTAATACTAAAATTATCTCAATAAAATGTTACTTATTATTTTCAATATTTAGGACATAGCTAGTTCTTAGACTATTTTTCAGTTGTTCTTACAAATCATTCATGAAGTCTTATTTGCAATTATTATTTAGAATTCTTGTACAATTTTGTCTTTGTGAAGTCTAAAAAATATTTACATAAGACATTTTTTCTTACACTGTTTAATAGCATGTTCTTACTTCCCAATGAGTATGACATGCTATAGATATTTTGAAATTCTTCCAGATATCCTTGTGGCCCTCTGCATTTCTTCAGTGTGTGGAATAGTGAATCTAAGGCTTAAGGATTTAGCAGCACCACAGCCCTTTAATGGAGAGGCTAGAAATGGAATTAAAATATATCTTTAAGGGCACCTGGGTGGCTCAGTTGGTTAAGTCAGCTCAGGTCATGATCTTGTGGTTTGTAGGTCTGAGCCCCACATCTGAGCTGTACTGACAGCTCAGAGCGTGGAGCCTGCTTTAGCTTCTGTTTCTCCCTCTCTCTGCCCCTCCCCTGTTTGTGCTCTCTCTTTCTCTCTCAAACAATAAATAAATATTAAAAAAAGTAACATGGAATCTTGAGAACCTTCCATAATTATAGTAATCAATATAAAGCTTACTAATTTTTAATTTGTAAACTTGTGTCAAATCCTTTTATAGAAAACATTTGTCATTCAGTTCTCCTGGGCAATATGATAGGGTCCCTGCTGCTATTTACCTTGGTTTACACACTATAGAATTGCCCCTTCTAGAAGCAGTTTATCACAATTAATTCCTGAAATTTAAAGCACGTTTTTCTTGTATCTTATTCATGGCCATGAAACAATAAAAAGATTATTTGAGAAAATCACTCACATTCAAGAGATAAAATATTGATTTCTTGTTTTAACAGAGCACATGGAAAAACACCTATGTTCTTTTTGAGCTCCATTAAGATGTAGGCAGTCCAGCGGCTCAGTAACTAGTCTTGACATAAACTCACCATCAGAGTAATATAAATCTTTGGGTTTACTTTTCTTTTACAGGGCTCAAAATAGTGTCAAATTTCAGACACTGAAATAATGCTACATTCCTTGGTGTAATATGGTGTTCCTGAGTCCAGACTACACTTTAGAATCATCTAGGATAATTATGATCATCCTAGCTCAAAAGAGAATCCCTGGAGACACGGCTGGACATTGAGCATTTAAAAATCTTGGGCACCTGCGTGGCTCAGTCGGTTAAGCATCTGACTTCAGCTCAGGTCATGATCTCACAGTTCATGGGTTTGAGCCCTGCATCAGGCTCTGTGCTGACAGCTAGCTCAGAGCTTGGAGCCTGTCTCAGATTCTGTGTCTCCCTCTCTCTCTGACCCTCCCCTGCTCACGCTGTCTCTCTCTCTCTCAGAAATAAATAAAACATTAAAGAGTAAAAAAAGAAAAAAAAAAAACCAAACCCTTTCACTTCGTTCTAACCTGCAGTCAAGGGTTGAAACACATTAATGTACTTGAATTCATACGGGAACGGAATGATCGTTTTCTCTGCTACAAAAATCTCTCTGTACACAGCCTTTCTTCTCAGCTGGTAGACAACCTTCCTTTGCGTTGCACTTTGCAGTCAACAGCCTTTGGCCATCCATGGCTCCTCTGACTGGAAGTTTCTTTTGCTCCCCCAAAATGCTTCCAACATGAAATTAAAATGAAACAAACTTTATTTTGAAATAATTATAGACCCACAGGAAGTCACAAAGGTAGTACACAGAGGACCCACGTACCCTTCACTCAGATTCCCCCCAATGGGTCCATCTTACATAATTATAATACAATATCAGTGACAGGAATTGCATTTTGACACGATGTATGTGTATAAGTCGATATTCTCTCATTTGTAGGCTCCTGTAACCATCAGTACTATCAAGATGGAGAACTATTCCATCCCCATGATCGCCTTCCTGCTACCCCTTTATAGCCACACCCCATTCCCTCCATCCAGCCATCCCTAATCCCTGGCAACCATTACTCTGTTTCCCTCTCTATAATTTTGTCAATTCAAGAATGCTATATAAATCGACTTACAGCATATATGTCCTCTTGAAAATTGTTTTTTTTTTCACTTAGCATAATGTCCTTGAGATCTATCCAAGTCGTGTATATCAATAGTTCATTCGTTTTTTTACTGAGCAGTATTACATTTCCAGTTTTGGGCTATTACAATAAAGCCTTTACAATAATCTTTCATTTCTCTGAGATAAATGCCCAGGAGTGCAATTGCTGGATTGTGTGCTAAGTATATGTTTAATTGTTTTGAGAAACTGTCAAATTGTTTTCCAGATTGGCTGTGCCATTTATAGTCCTTCCAGCAATGTATAACGGATCAAGCATCTTTATATTCTTGCTAGCATTGAGGATTGTCGCTATTTTTATATTTTATCATGCTGAGAGGTTTACAGTGATATCTCATCATGGCTTTAATTTGCATTTTCCTAATAGCTAGTGATGCTGAACATTTTTTCACATGTTTACTTGCCATCCATATATTTTTTTTCAGTGAAATGTCTTTTAATGTTTTTTGCCCATTTTCTAATTGGATTATTTGTTTTTACAGTTCAGTTTTGCAAGTTTCAGATGAGTGCTTTGTCAGATATGTTTGCAAATATTTTCCCTTACTCTGTAGCTTGTCTTTTCATCCTCTCAACAGGATCTTTCACAAAATGAAAATTTTTAATTTTGATGAGATCGATTTACTGTTTTTCACTTTCATGGATTACATTTTTAGTGTCATGTCTATAAACTCTTCATTAAGCCTCAGTTCCCTCAAATTTTCTCCTATGTCATCTTCTACAAGTCTTATATGTTTTATATTTTATATTAAATACATGAGTTGGATTCATTTTTGTAAAAGGCTTGAGGTTTAGAGGCTTATATTGTCTTGCCTATGGATATTCAACTGCTCTCCCGTCATTTGTTGAAAAACCTGTTCTTTCTCCATTGAACTGTTTTCGCACTTTGGTCAAAAATCACTTCCCCACTAGGCATCTGGTGATACCATACTCGTTGGGATAGGGAGGCTACATCTCCTTATGGCTTTCCACATTGTCTCCACCAGCACCACTGGGCTGTCTCCTTACCACTGAGCAGTGGTGAAAGTCCTGACTCACCAGTAAGCCCTCTCCGACACCCATGCAGGTGGGAAGTAAAAGGAGTGCTTACTACCTCTGGGTGGGGTGGGAGTCCAAGCCTCCCTTGCCCGGAATCTTGGTCTCACATGATACCATGGAGGTGGTCCTCTTTACCACCTGGTAGAGGTGAAAGTCTCAGTTTCCCACTCTGCCTTCTCAGACACCACCCTGGAGGTGGGGAGAGAGTGTAGCACTTCCTATAGCGGAGCAAGGGTGAAAGCATAGGATCTCTACTGGATCTTTGCTTGTGGGTGTAGGGCTGCAGTATTTTCTATGTTTTTTAAGAAGTTTATTTACTCTGAGAGAGAGAGAGACAGACAGTGTACTTGCATGGGGGAGGGGAAGAAAGAGAGAGTGAGAGGGAGAGAGAGGATCCCAAGCAGGCTCCACACTGTCAGTACAGAGTCTGATACGGGGTTTGAACCCACAAACCATGAGATCATGACCTGATCTAAAGTCAAGAGCCAGATACTTAAACAACTGAGCCACCCAGGCATCCCTTCTGTGCATTTGACTGGAGTAGAATGAACTATTGTCTAAAAGTTGTGTGTCATGCTAGGGTGTCCCTTTCCTGGTTCATTCACAGGGGAGAACAGGCTTTTCTTAAGGCTTTATTTCTTATCTCTGTGTCATTAGTGTTTTTAGGGTTTGGGCTTCTTCAGTACCCAGTCTGGGATGTATGAGGTGAGAAGAGAGTCCAGGGAACTCACGGTATAGTTCTTCGGGTTCTAAGCTCCCCAGTCTTCTTGCCATCTTTGATCCACCTTGCAAAATCTCCATATGTATAATTTCCAGGACTTTTAGTCATGCCTAATGGGAGAAGTGAGGAAAAGCACCCCTACTCACCCTCCCGGAAGCAGCAGTCAGCATAAATTTTGGATATGACACCTGGCTTACAATTTACATGAGCCTAATCTCCAAATTTGATAAAAATCAATCTACAGGTTTTGAAGACTGTGGTAATACACAGAAAATGGATTACTTACATATGTAATCATGACAATAGCTCATATTTTTTTGGCGCTTAACTATCTTCTATGTCATTTAAAACTCGCAACAATACTGTATCATACAGAATATTATTATTTTACTGAAAAATACACTTAAATAATATTCCTTTTGTTACCCTGGTCTTTCTGATTCCAGAACTTGTGCTTTTTAACCATAATGCAATATTGTTTTAACTACACTTCCAAAGTTTCCTAGAATAATGCGGTGAAAAAAAATTGTGGTAGGAGCTAAGGGACACTATTTGCACACAAATTATACAAAATTTATTTTTCTGAATCTGGGCAAAACTTTCAACTTTCTGACTCTCAGTTTTCTCAACTGTAAAATGATGGGTCAATCTTGACTGTTAAAAACTTTTGTTGAATAATAGCTTTATGAATGTCTAAAAATACAGAGAGAAATACAATTTGGAATTTCTAAGGAGGATGGGCATTCTGAAGTCCGTGGAGTCCGGTGAGCAATAGCGCAGCTGGTGGTGGCTGTGCCAAGTGACAATTAAGTAGACTGATTCAGGACTTACACCTTCTAGCTTTAATACTTATCATCAAATGTACGTTTACAAATACCTGTTTGTGAATACACAGGTTATGTGAGTCATGGAAAGATCTCATGAGTCTTGAGAGAGTCAAGGCTGTGATGACAGGATGCAAAAACCACTGTCATTTGGTTTTAATGCAGAGGGTACGTGGGGATACGTGTGTTGGAAATCTGCTACACTCCGAGTACTGAGGAAGATAAATATATATTTGGATGGCTCACTAAATGGGAGACTTCAGTGGTTAATGCCCCGAGTAAAGCTCACCTATGTCTCATCTCTTATCATTGGTCCATGGTTTTTCTGCCAATCATTTTCATTTTCTCTGCTTTGCATCTCAGCCTATTTGTAATATTTTATGTTCCAAACTTGCTCAAATTTTCTGAAAGGAGGAACATATTGCCATGCGAAAAGATAATGGATCTGTACATCTGCTGAGTGCTCTTATTCTCACAGAGAAACTTCATATGTACAAGAAAAAATAATTCAGCATAAGTTCTATTTTTTTCTGTAGCTCCCCTCAGCTGTTATCTTTCTTTGAAACTATAATATATAAATGTCTAGCAATGAAAAAAGTGATTTTTAACAGATGTTTAATGTAACTTCATAAGCCTTTGTAAAACATCTCAAAGTTTCCTGGATGGATGGTAGGTGCTGGGGGGGGAGGGAGGGTACTAATGTGATAGCATAAATGGCCTTTTCTAGGAAGAAAGCTATATGTATACTATCTGTGTATGTATAATACACTTTTTTCTAAAGGTGTCTTTTTAATGACACCATGTATGACACTATTTCATAAACTGTTTTTCTTCTAATATTAATTGTACTGGATAGGTAGATTAAATAGATTTAATACATTTCTTTGCTGAAAGAATTCTGCCCTTATATACCCTCTATAGAATCTTCAAGAAGATTATTTAGTGTGTTACATTTCTCTAAATTGTTCATCTCCTGAACTTTTTTTTTTCTCCTGGTAAGTAGTCATGGAGAACTAATATTCTATGAACTGGGTTTTGGATAATGGTGCTACAAATAAATAATTCAATTCAAAGTACAAAGCACTATAAAGTGGAGTTATTCGAGAAATTCATAGGTAAAACAAAATTACCCAGGACCTGATGGAATTTCAGGTTGTTCTAGATTTATATACACTCCATTTATACACGCCCTTTACATACGAGAAAGGAAAAACTCGTGGTTATGTAAGTCCTCATTCTCCTTCATTCTTCTCTTCTCCTCTGCTAACTGGTCCCAGTGCTGACATCACAAGACTGTGGTCCAACTCTAGGAAAGCAATTGTCAAAGGAATTAATCAAAAAAGAAAGAAAGCAATTTGTACAAAAATATTTATAACGGCACTATTTTAAGCAGTGAAAAAATAGGGAACAATTTAAGGCCATAAATTTGGAGACAGGTAAGAAATTCACCATGGAATACCACAAGGGCATTACAAAAGACAAATATGCAGACAGACTTGCTATAAGGTATTGTATGTTAATATCAATAGAAAAATTTAAATCCAAAATCACATATGCACGCTAATTATAACTGTGATAATTCAGATCTAAATTGAGGGTGCTCAAAGAGATATGTTACAAATAGACTCGTATATTTATTCTTTATTTTTTTTGCATAAGTGTTTCTGTTGTTCAAATAATTGTAAAAAGACAAATGTAATCTGGTTTGCCTCTCTTGGGCTAGGTTTTCTGGAGGCAAATGTGGAGATGGGTTTTAGAGTGCAAGATGTAAGAGGATGGGGAGGAAGAAGGACTGGGCAGAAGGAGAAATTGAACTGATACAGACCAACCAATCTTTGACCAATCCAGCAGGAGCTATTAAGGGACCATTGCCCTTCACAACTTTTCTGCCTTGGATGAAATTTTGGGGCCTTTCAACTCTTGCCTTGTTCGGTAGCAGATGTGGGCTTCTTGAGAAAGGCGTGATCACAGGAGAGGTGGCTCCTTACAACCATGGAGCCACTGACTGTATCCTCGAGGGCTTGGAAGTAGGACTTTCTTGAGAGGGATCTGGGCAAAGCATCTCAAAGTGCATCCCGCATTCCTATTACCAAAGTCCATAGAACCGCTCTCAGGTAACCTGAGAAGTCATTTCTGAAAGATGTTTTCTCTACTCTTTGGAGGCTCTCCTTAGTGGCATGGCAGGTAATTATTCCCTTTGCAGCAGTTTTGGCCCAAATTGTCAACTTTATCGCTTAGTGTTCCAGACTTGAATTATTCCAGACAAGGCCAAGCACCAAATGCTGGGCAAAGACATGAAACTGCTACTTGACCTTAATGGTCAGGAAACATTCGGCACTGTTGAAATGATAACATTCACATTCACAGTTTTGACACTTTCCAGGGGAATAACTGTGATTAGTTTAGATGAGGCAGAGATGATCCCCACTCATTTTTCGGTAGTTGCTCCTAGGCAACTACCTCCGTGGCAGAACCCAGACAACCCACTTCCTTCTAAATCTTGGTTACTAGTTCATGCAAAGATCCACAACAAGAAAAATGTCAAAATTTCAAATAAGGACAGGATCAGTAACTGTGCTGTGCCGATCCATATTAGAACAAGAGGTAAGAGGAAAAAAACACATCAGTAACACTGATCTTATTTTTATTAAGCATTTTAGTATTATGTTCATCGTGGAGTTTTTGCATTAGTTTTTATATTTAAAAAATACTGTACTAGAATAATATTTCTCTTGATTACTGAGTTTATTGGAACCCTTGAAATTTTGTGCCTCCTTCACCTTACCCTAGTCTCAGCCCTGGTAACTTAAAAAACTCTCCGCCTATAGTTTCTCCTTGTTATCTGTGGTATGACTGCTTTTCTGTCCTGGAAGTGGAACTCACAATCCTCAGAGGCAGTAGTTTTGTATAATAAAAGGTGAAGGCTTTCAAAGGGCCTGTACAGTTTCTCTTCCACAGAGAACAGAAAGACCTCAGTTTATAAAATATCAGACACTCCTTTTGTGGTTATGAGGGCTCAGCAGTTATCCGTGCCACATCTAAACCATCCTCACCCACCAGACTGATGCCAGGGTTGTGTGATATTCATCTCATTCTCCCCGCTGTAGTCCCCTGACCCCTAGGCAGGTATTAAATGTTCGTTCCAGGTACTGAAAAAAATGAATGGCACTAGGAAGCATGAAATATATTAACTAATGAATATTTGATGTATTTCCTTTTCATTTGAGCATTTGTCATTTTGTTGAAGAGCATAATCTGGACCATGTAGATAATGTCACCAATCACTGATTATGATTTTTCATAACAGAATCATACTTAACATTATACCCTATACCTCAGATGATATCTTAAATAGGTCCAGTTATTATGTATAGACTATTTTAACATTTTTGATTGGATAGTAAGGGATACATTTGAATTATATGATGAAATCTGGGACAGAAGGAAGGGAACAAATATACGACTACAAAGAGGTATAGCTATTCGCTACCTTTTCAAGTTGTATGTTTTTTTTAAATGGAAAACTGATACGTAACAAAAGCGTGTAATAGAAAGGTGTGCCATAGTGTGGAAATGTTTTTCTCTTCTTCAATTGAGTCTTGAATACAACTGGGCCATTTTGAAGCTTGCCTCATTTCTCCTGTCATATCCAAAAGAAACACATATGCCACTTCAATTAAAACAGAGAAAGTCTTCACAAGCAGTGGAAAACTTTATTGCATTTTATTGAGGGCACTGTGGGGAGTATTAAACAGGCATCATACAGGAAAATATATTAAATTTTTCTTATATATCTTTCCCCTAAGTCCCTACCTTTATTTTAATTTTCCCCACCTTCCCACTAAACCCTCCAACTCTCCTATATGTTAGATTTTTCCTTGATCTTTTATGTCAACCTCTACTTTTCTCTTTCCCTACCTTTTCATTCTCTCTCTTAACTCTTAATGGGCCTTTTATTTGCTGCCTTTTTTGCTCCCCAGCCTTCATTTTGTTGCAGAGCAAAATCACTCTAGTTATCCAGCCTATTTAATTCTACATGTATACCTATCACCTTTGTCTCAGCCACCCCCCGGCTAAATCACCGCAACAAACAAGTGTTAGTCAAGCAACTCAGTCTTTCTTTCACAGGCCAGATGAAGGACAGAGATAGTGAACATTTGACTTTTAAAGTTTCTAGAGGCACCTGGCTGGCTCATTCAGAAAAGCATGTGAATCATGACCTTGAGGTCATGAGTTTAAGCTCCACATTGGGTGTAGAGAGTACTTAAATAAATTAAAAAAATAAATTTCTTATCCCTTCTATCATATAACTTATTTCTGGAGATTATTATCTTGTTTCACATAATCTTGGTCAGTTACAAGTACCTAGGGTTTATTGAGATCTGTAAAGGCTATCGGGAAATTATAGTTTGTATACATGTATAGTCAAACATGAGCACATGATATTTTCTACCAAATTCATGATATATCCTTTGATACACAGTCTTAAAAGAGACCCTGAGTTTTCAGCAGCCTTTTCTTAATCACCGGATGTAGTTAAAGCTGACACTTGAGAAGCTAGGGTGACACATGTCAATTTCTCTCTTTATCATGAGATTTACATGACTGATTATCACGTCAAGCTTTTGCCTTCTACACATAAGGGCTTCATATATTTCTGAGCAGTCCTCTGAGGCTATGGTCAGGTTGGCTGTAGTACAACCATGAATATATATGATACTCATCAAGCTCTCCTGTCAGAATAGAACGGATGTCCAGTGAAACATATTTAAAGGCATTTCCACCCAACCACCACCCCATCCCCATAAACAGGAAAAGGAGAATAACATTCCTGTTTATTGTGTGGGTTTTAGGAGAAACCAATAATGAGAGGCTTTGAATTGGTTTTTGCTCTCATTTTTGTTGTCAAGTCTTGTATTAGGGTACGATCAGGGGATACGAACCGCAGCAGTGATTTGAACAGGAACACATAAATAGAAAGAATTATCATCTAGATTTATGATAGTTAACTAGTAAAACAGGTAAACATTCTGAGATTGCAACTGTAGAAAGGACTCCTAGAAGTTAAGGGAAAGCAAAAAACGAAAGGAACTTCAAGAAGAAGGGCTGAAATTCAGACCTCTGACGAGAGGCTGTGGCTACAGTAGGAACAAGCTACCCGATGCTGGCTTGATGCATAGCTTGGAGAACAATACACTGGACAAGGAAAACATCCTCCCTCCTCTTCCTGCTCTGCAGGCTCTCTCTGGTCCCCTCTTATTGGCAAAACCCAGCACTGAGCCAGCTAGCAAAGGAGAAATGTGATCTGCAGAGCCTAAATCTGGTATCACAAAGTGGGGCAAAAAGGATGTGTGTGGAGATAGAAAATAATAAATCAGGAACTAGAACAACCCACTTTATCATTGTCATTGAAGAAAGTTAACTCACTCAGCAGTATTATATCACTTCAAGAGCTTTTGTTTGATGCATGGTAACTTGGATGATAATACCAACAGAAGCATAAATCAAGTTTCCTAAATTTACACTAAGTTTTATATGACATGTATGATTCAGAAGAGGAGGGGTTTTTGATTCGCTGTTGTTTCATTATATACATCATAAAATCAAAGAACGTGAAGGTAGGAAAATTCTTCAGAGGTCAAGCCTACACAACAGGCTTCCATTATATGTGGGGATTCCGATTATAGTTCACCATCTAAATTCTTTCTGAATACTTCAAACAACGAGAGATTAAGTTCATAAGCTGATAAGCCATTTTCTTACCTAGAAAGTTCTATTTTCAGAAAGTTTCTTCTTCGCCTGTGCCCAAATCTACTTCTTCTTAACTGCCTGCCACTGGGCCCCATTCTGTCATATGGGATGTACTAAAAACTACTGTGATAACCATTATGACAGTCCTCCTAATATGTGAAGGCTCTGCTTCGTCTTGTCTCAACTGTGGTCATTAACCACTTCTCATATGGCAGTTTCTGTACCCTGACATCATTAATGTCATGATCCCAAAACCTCGCTATTTCGTAACATCTCTTTTACAATGTGATGCTCAGAAATAAACCTTGTTAGGTGTCATAGGACTGATGGGAAATTCTGTGGGTTTATTACTTACAGGACCTGGATTCTGTATTTCCATGAATGCTGCCTTAAGATTTGACTGGCTCTTTGAATAATTACATCACATTTGTGTTTCAGTTCCCCACCCTTCTCCCCCAAACCTCATCATTCAGAAAACCTAGGCGTCTCTTTTTTGAAGCATCAGTGGTTGACTGAATTGTTGTTATGCAGGAAAGATACGTAACATATCTTGTTCCAAGAATACAAGCAATTTACGTACTAAATTTTTCTTCATTTCCCTTAAGACAACCCTCCCAACTGGGATGGCAGGAAGAGGTGGTGTGGAAGCTGTTCTTGACTCCTCCAGGCCGCCTCATAAGCTTTTAACATTTGCCTTAGAACTAGGGAAAGCAGAGTTTACCTGTGGCTGCAAAGTTAAAAGTGAAAGCTGGATATGAGGTTAAATTACTTCTTAATTACTCCTTGGGGAGGGCTCATGACATATTTATTTCCTCTAAATTACCTAATATAATGTGAAACATGCCAGGACAGAAATGATCCTTTACAAAGCAGGATTTCATAAGGGGTGCTGCTTCTTTTGTTTTGCCTACTCTGGGATCCAGAATCTTGCTTGTAGTTCTTAGTGAACGTCAAGAAGCCATAGAAATCCATCTCTAAGGCTTCTGGAAGGTGCTTTTTTTTTTTTTTAAACTTTGCGTTTTTGAAAAAGATTTGCCTGCAAATGATAACTCATGCTTCAAATGTACCTTAATATATGCATAACTATCATGTAAATGAAGGAAATGGTCATTCTACTACATAAAAACTTGAGTGTAAGTGCCTACAACAATACTTGAGCCACATACTCCTAGAATTTTCTCTTCTCTCAAATATCTGCTTGACCAATTCCTTCATCTTTTTCAAGTTTTTGCTGAAACGGCACCTCTCCCATGAGGCCTGGCTCGAACAACTATTTAATATTGTGATTGTCCCTTCTCCCTTCCCCCAGCACCACTTTCCTTTCTACTCTTTTTCATTTTCTAATTTTAGTCTTTCCCTAACATACTGTCACTTATCTGTGTTCAATGCTCGATGCCAGTCTTTTCTCCCCTCATGCTCCCAGCCCCTCAGTATAATTATGTTCCTTGAGGGCAGACATCTTTGTTTCCTGGTGTTTCTTTGTGCCCAGATGTAACACAATAAATATTTATTGAATTAGTGACATTAACTTTCGGTTCCTTCTCACAAGCAGGCAATACTTATTTTCTTCTTTCTTCCCAATTATCCAAGTTTTGTACCTTGGAGGGCACACAAGTGTCCTCCATAATATTTTACTCTTACAGACCACCCTGATGGATATTTTTGCTGTTTTAGCCCATTCTCCAGCCCTGTAAACTTAAATAAAGTACAGCCTTTAACTAATTGAAATGAGCTTTGCTTGCCTTTGAAATTCTGGGCAAAATGTAGGCAGTTGGCTACGTTCACCCTGCAGCTCCTTCTAAAAGTCAGATCCAGCCTCAGCCTTCTTTACTGGTCTCTGGGGAAGGTTACACTTTCTAAGTGTCCTCTTTAGTGAGAAAAGTCCCTTTCTGACTGGAAGCTGCAATGACACTCATGTCTTAGAGTGCAGCGCTGTGACACTTCCTGAGGGGCATCATTAGACAGCCTCTTTATGCAAGCAGTAATTCAGGAGCATTTCTATTTAACCGTTTCCTGCCTGACTTCTCACCAGTACCCTAAACCACTTTGCACACAGCCTTCTGTATTAGTCGATCTGGGCTGCTCTAACAAGGAGGTTTATAAGCAACAGAACTTCATTTCTCACCGTCCTGGCGCGTGGAAGTCCAAGATCACGGTGCCACCATGGTGGGGCTCGGGTGAGGACCCTCTTCTATCCTGCAGACCACTGATTTCTCAGTGTGCTCTACGGTAGAGAGCAGAAAGGGGAAGCAAGCCTTCGTGTAACTGTAAAAGGGGAACTAAACCTATTCAGGAGGATGCCACCATAATGACCTCACCTGATCCTAATTACCTCTTAAAGGCCCCACCACATAACACCATCCCATCCCGGGGAGAGCTTTCAGCATGCATTTTTGAGCGGCACAAACATTCAGTCCATAATACCTTCTTTCCCTATTAGACACAGAACTGACACCTCCATTGTTCAGATCTCAACCTAAATGTTAATTCCCCACACAACCTTTCTTGGGCTATTTATGGTGGGTAATTACCCTTTATACAAATACATTGTGCCCTGATTATTTTCTTCACAGTACATATAACAATTCACAGCGTACATTGTTTATTATCTGTCTCTCCCACTTGATACTGGACTGTAACCTACAGCATGTCTGTTTTATGTGCCCAGTCCAATCACAGGACCAGAGCAATCATCCAATACATGAGTGGATTTGAGGCTATATTGGCATGTTGTCAACTTATACTACCTATTCAATACACACGATGAGGTGACCTAAATTGGTGCTTATTTAGATGTGGGTCTGTATCTCCTAAAGATTTGGTATAACATACCCCAGGCATTCTTATATTTAATAACTTATTAATGGATACTTTCTTGATTAGAGGCCCAGGACAAAGCTGGGATCATTTTTCTGTCAGCATTCATAACTCTTCTTGCTTATCATCATATTTTCTGTCTGTATTAGAATGCGGTCACAGAAGTTTGATGCAGAGGCTTCACCACATATCTATGGGATAACTATTTTGGCTAATTTGCCATATGAAACCTGGATTCTATAATTTACAGAATTAAGATCATAAATGCAAACCCATTCAATGAAAAAATATAAGTTTTACAAGTGTCCATGAGTTCAACAAAATCTTTAAAAAAATAAACAATGCATCCTACAACTTGTACTAGAAGGAACATATTTCATAACTTATATTTGTAAAAAACAGTATAAACGAACTGTGCTAAGTCTCTGGATGCCTTATTCATTTAACCTCACTTCTATGAATTCAGTTTATCATTTTTTTTTTTTTCAGTTTACAGATGAGAGGACTGGGGTTTAATGATTAATTAACTTACTCAAGGTCATGCAACAAGAAAGAGTCAATTTTGTGAAAGAACCATTGATCTGAACCACTTTGCCCCATTGCTGCAAAGGATTATTAAAATGATCACTTCCTGGTACCATTGCTTATGAAAGTGAGAAATTTTAGTAGCTGCAGTACAAAAGCAGCACTAAATGCAACAGGAAAGAAGACTGTTGTTTTACTTTTTTGTAATTGTCTAAAATAAAGGTTACAGATCTCCAAATGAAGAAGTCAGTAAATTGATTTTTCATATAATTTGAGAATAGTATCCATGTTTCCCTAGAGACATTTGAGTCAGGATTGGGATAGGTGGAAGGAAGCAGAATCATCTTGGCGAGTTTGTATTCATCGCTTTCTCCGACATTGTGAATCTCCCACCTTGCACTCCTGTCAAGTCAAGGTTATAGAACATCTATTCCGTAGTCCAAAAACCACGCAGAAAACACCCATAAGTACTCTGTTTTCATGGGACTAATTCATTTTTATAGCTCCTTCCCTGAAGCCCTAAACAGAGAACTAACACCGAAGATGGGATTTCCAAGGTAATTACGTCTGACAGACAGCCAAAAATGTGAGACAGACATTGAAAAATTATAATAACTTGAAATCCAGAGCTAATACTCCATCAATTCCTACTGTGATTAGTTTAGTTTGACGCTTTTCGAAGTACAAACCAAAGCTATTGAAGTGATTTGTGTTTCATTTCACTTTGCAAATGCTTATTTTTCCTTAGAAAGTTTCAAAGCTTTGACTTGATTGACAGCCAGTTGATTTTTACCTAATAGAAGAGAGGAGACCATGAGACAAATTACAGTTTTGAGTCTCTCTGTTTTAAAGAATAAGCAGTAGTAACCGAACTAGGTTCTGATCTCACTAATTTTTGGTCAAGTGGTCAAATTTTGTTCAAGTGAATTCTTTCTGTGTGTCTGTCCACATGACTACAATATCTATGAGTTCTTAAGAGGCCAAAAGAATTCGTTGTTTTGGCTAACTTTATGATCTAAGTAATTTTGGAACTTTATGCCTCTGCATGGGCAACCTTTGGGGAAATGATCACCAAATGGTTAAACAATAAGGCTCAAGGCACCTGAGGTGGGACAGTGTTGGGGAGGGAAATATGTAAGTCTAAAATGGATGATCTCAAAAAGAAAATAAATTAAATTAAATTAAATGGAGGATCTCAAAAACTGAGTTTTTTTTTTTAAATTTTCTATCAAGCCTGAAAGCTGTTCTGTTTTCAATTTGCCAAAAGCTAGAGTGAGATATAAAACTCCTACAGCTGCTACGTTAGAACTTATAAAAAAACAACTATACAAAATTGCAAACAAAGAGAGGTCATCCCCTAAAAGCTGGCCAAGGCTTAAAATGAAATAAATAAGGAAAGTGTAGTTTTTTGTTTTGTTTCTGTTTCTGTTTTTGTTTGTTTGTTTTTTACAGAATGGCAGAACTTTGCCTATGGAAACAGCTTCAGATAAATTATCACAGTTCTGGTCTTTTTAAACCATTGATGAAGAATGAAAAACTGAAGTAGAGAAGATATAGACAAAGGATTTGACAACTTCTTTGTTTAATATCAGAAGCCCTGATTATAGAGTTGATCTTGAAGTCGTCGGGAATGGTATTCAATAGGGGTGTCAGCATGCAGTGTCAGATGTCCATGTGAGCCTGTTGCAGACCTAAGCATTTCCAGGTGGCAAAGGCTTTCACCACAGCCTATGAAGAGGGATTGATTAATCAGTTAATACCAGAACAATTTTCTGAAGCTTTTGAAGTTTATTGCCTTATAGTAACCTCTCAGGTAAACAGTATATAATTCTTCTTTTTAATGTTTATTTATTTATTTTGAGTGAGAGAGAGAGAATCCCAAGCAGGCTTCGCGCTGTCAGCTCAGAGCCCCATATGGGGCTTGATCCCACAAACCATGAGACCATGACCTGAGCTGAAATCAAGAGTTGGACGCTCAACTCTAGGATGAGCCACTTAGCCATCCCTATAATTCCTAATACATAGTGTTTGGTCTATTCATTCTCAGCGAACAGTTTGGATGTCTTTAACAGGGTTCCAAGTTCCAAGTTAGAGAGTTCCAAGTGATCTGTAACAATGCCTGAAGAAGTGAAAGTATTCTGGTATTAACAACACTTAGCACAGTTAAAGGGTGGTTAACAATGCTAGGTATGGTAGAGGCAAAGACTTGAACAGGATGAGCCTCTAAATGGTATTCATTGTGAACAAAGGAGATGACCTGCTCGAACCCTGCAGAATAGTGTGGGAAGAAGGTCACTTCCTGTCTGTGTGTTACAAGTGACACAAGTGACTATTGTCCATTGTGATGCAATGCCAGTTAAAATGAGAGGAGGCAGCTGCTCGGCATGCAGACTAAGCTCCCAGTTGTTTAAGGGGGTTGCTGGACCACCTGCCTCTTACCAGATAACAAAACACAAGCCCTCTCCTAACATAACTGACAATACAGCACTCAATGGGTGCCACCATGGGCGTGCATTTTCCTACTTGACGTGAGCATGATTTTACAAATGATCGAACACAATTACACATGTCTTTTTTTTTCAGAGGAAGACTTTGTGTCTTGGAGCACGGCATTCGTAGCACTGGAATAGTACATTGATCAGGTACATAAAACAATAGAAACAACTTCGTACTATTTATATACTGAAATATCAAAGTCCGAGACACCTGCACCTTGTCTTCATGGTAAGAGCAGTTTCTTATAATGTGAACTCGTGGAAAGGCATTGCTGACTGCATCTGGACAATAAGGTCAAACGAGAATTCTTCCAAACAGACCTCAGCGATTCCTTTATGGCAGAGAGTGTTTTATTTACCAGAGCTGTCAGAATTCGAAAGATGAACTTCAGTAATAGTTGATGTGGCACTTTATAAATAGCATAAATCAACTGAAACATGAATTACTCATGCTTTGTGACCAAAATAAAATAACAATGATAAACTCATCGCAAAACTGTCTAGGAATAGGAGGAAATGTGACAAGGGCAAAATATTGGTAACAGATTATACAGACAGAGAAAACTATGACTTTGGAAGAAGGGAACTTGACTTTTATAGGAAATACGAACTCCAGAGCTGCTCTGAAGCGAGACATATTGAATATTTTGGACCATTTACCTTGAAACACACGTTAAGTATGTTTACCTTTACTATTTAGTTGGTTGAGATGACATCCTCAGCACAAGGGGATACCATCTATCGGATAGATATATTTTAAGTGCTCCTTGAGTCTAGGATGGCTCAAAGGCATGCAGTACTTTTTATTTAAAACTCTTTGTAAATAGCATTTCGCTAAACATTGGATCCACCATGAAATCATAACGATTAAAGGACTTCTAAAGGTTGTAGAATGAATTTGTTAGCTAAATACTCATGACAAGTTCTTCCTATTCTGGATGCTGGTGCACATATATATTTTTCTTATTATTCGTGATGCCTATACATATACAGTGTCGGGAGATTAAAAGAAAAAGAAACCGGGACTCAAAGGAACATGCCAATTCATACATTTAGAACTACCTAATTATATTGTTGAACAAAGCAAATACCCTGAATGCATGCAGGTAGCTACAAAGTTATAGTGGTTTTTTAGCTCCATTTATATGGAATGAAAGCTACAGTTTTTACACACTAGCCTACTTTTAGTAAGCCGTTGGCAAATATTCAATTTGCATCAGTAGTTACCTGGAGCTTACTCCAAGGTTCTGTTCTTTTCAGTCCTTTATCAGTACCTCCTAACATTGCACCTGACAGTGTCTAATATATATGATTGGTCAGATCCTTTAACGTTCCTCAGTGAGGTTACATTAGGTTCAGTTTCTCACAACAGACAATCCCCAGTATATCAAAGGCTCACTCTTCTGGCTCAGACAGCTTTATCCTCGCATCCTTCTTGGTGTCCCACAGAAAGCCAGGCGCACAGTAGGCATTCGGCAAATACCTGCTACAACACAGCCAAGCGTCTCTCACAAACAGTAGGTTGAGCTGGGTAGAATTCCCGGTCTCTGCTGACCACAGACCTCTTCCTTTTGCGTTCTCTCCACTTTAGATGTTACAGAACACACAGTATAAGCTGCCTTGATGGTACTGCCTTCTCACCCCACTTGGCGGGGGTGAAGGGAGTTAGTGCAAGGACATATAGGGACATCTTGGGCAAAGAGGAAAGGTCGGAGGACAGGGGAAAACCCCTGGACTTCTGATGCCCAGACATCCTCTTCTCTCCCCTCATCTCCACTCCCTTCTTTCCCACATTCTTACTTGCAGGGCGGTGGAGCAGCCTGTAAGATATCCAGCAAAGCGGGGTCACCACATCTGCTACAAATAGTTACTATGAAAGAGGCACGCCCCTGCATTCAAAGGTAGAACTCCGAATGTAGTTTTCCAGAGGAAAAATTTTTAAATCTTTTTTAAAAAGCTTATTTGTTTCTTTTAAGAGAGACAGAGACAGCACAGTTAGGGGAAGGGCAGAGAGAGGGAATCCCAAGCAGGCTCTGTGCTGCCAGCACAGAGTCGGATGAGGGGATCCAACTCGCAAAACCGGGGATCAAGACCTGAGCGAAACCCAGAGTTGCACACTTAAACTGACTGAGCCATCCAGGCACCGTCTCAAGAGAAATTTTATTTCCTTTTACAATTAGCCTACTACTGTTTCTAACCTGCTTTCAAAAAATTTTTTTAATGTTTATTTTTTGAGACAGAGGGACAGAATATGAGTAGGGGAGGGGCAGTGAGAGAGGGAGACACAGAATGTGAAGCAGGCTCCAGGCTCTGAAGCTGTCAGCACAGAGCTCAACGAGGGGCTCGAACTCAGGAACTGTGAAATCATGACCTGAGGTGAAGTCGGGGGACACTTAACCGACAGCCCCCCCAGGCACCCCTCTAATCTGCTTTAGTAGCATTATGGAGCATACAAACGACTGTGGTCCATCTCAGAAAGCTACCTACCGTATCAAAACGTGTTTTTAATTTGTGATTTTTTAATGTGAAAACACTTTTAAATTTCCCCAAATCGACATACAAAATCTTGCAACCTGATCTGTTCATAAGGTTTTTAGTGGAATGTGCTGGTGGACCACCTAACTGCCCCCATCAGGATCGACACACTCATCTCTAGTGGTGTTGTCTGATGGCTGAGAGCAGAGTCCCCCTCTAGGAATTTCCTTCCTTCATAGGAAGGTGCCTCACTTAATCTTTGGGTTTGGTCCTCCCCCTGTGATGACTGGTCAATGGAGTCAAAGACTCTCTGCCTCCTATCCCAGCCGCAGGTCTCCTCGTGAAGCATTTGTTACAACCGCTTCTCAGTTGACTCCCCTCATCCAGTCCTGCCTCCCGCCTTCCCTTGGGAGTGTTGTTCTCACGGACGCACAATTCTTCTTCTCAGGGAATCCAATCTAAAAATGAGAAAAAACCAATATAGTCCTTCTGCCAACTTAAGGCTATCTCTCATGACTACTAATACTTCTTCTTCATACTTAGTATGATAATTACGTTAGCATTTACACCATCTTAATTTTTGCTCAAACGATATGTATACATGGCTTAAAAAGTTAAGTGGTATTGCAGCATTTACCGTGGAAAGAGCAGTGCCCTATTGCATAACTGAGAGCTGACACTGCAATTTTGTGGATTTTAAAACTGTAGTCATTATTACTGACTAATTACTATAAAGGATCAAGGTTTAAGTTTCTTATACTCCTCCATATTCCCTGGTATCCACTTCCTCGCTAGCCGGTCTGGAAAATAAATAGTCTTTGTTAGATTATCTTTAGTATACATGACTCTAATAATCTTTACTGCAGAGCCACAAGATGTGTTTTGGTGACATTTCCTTTCCTCTCTGGAACAGCTTCTTTTATCCCCTGAGGTTAGTAATTTTCTTTTATATTTTAAAATTTGGTTTGCCTACTTTTCTTGTACCTGTTGCTAATTCACCCCCAAACCATATGTGAAATGCCTCTTCCATGGTGTGTATTTTTTCCCCCGCAGAGGACATCTGGAGTCTGTCTAATCTGTTTAATCTACCCCAATCTAAGCTGCTTGTTCTCCATGCCTGGGGCCTTCTTAGTTGTCACGTGAGGTCTTCTCTTCATCCTTGTCTTGGGATTTTTCTAGTATTGAATACTGTGAACCTTGAATCACATGCCTACCTTTTTCCTGGCTTTTGTTTTGCTGGAGCTTATTCTCCAGAACTCTCCTGAGAATGGGTATATCTCTAGAATAAATTGTTGAAGCTGTGAATGTGTGAATTTGTTTTTATGCAACTCTTACAACTTGCTTGATAGTTTTCTTGGGTATATACTTATAGATTGGAAATAGTATTTTTACTCAGAATCTTGAAGGCATGGGGCGCCTGAGTGGCTCAGTCAGTTGAGTGTCTGACTTTGGCTCAGGCCATGATCTCGCGGGTTGTGAGTTTCAGCCCTACATCAGGCTCTGTGCTGTGAGCACAAAGCCCGTTCGGGATCCTCTGTCTCCCCCTCTCTCTGCCCATTCCCTCCTGAGTTCTCTCTCTCTAAAATAAATAAGGCACTAAAAAGATTTTGAAGGCATATCTCCATTATTGTTTTGAGAATTATAATGTCATTCTGATTATTTTTTTGGATATGCCCTGTTATTTTATTTTATTTTATTTTATTTTATTTTATTTGCTTTCTTTCTCCCACATGCTTTCTTCTGAAGATTTTCTCTTTATTTCTGGTGTTCAAAATTTAATGATGAAGAAGCTTGCTGGGGGTGAGTTTTTACTCATTGTACTGGGAGTTCCCTGAGCTTTTCTAATCTGAAAGCTAGTGTGCTTCAGTTGTGAGAAAATTTCTGGTATTATTTTGTTCATAATTTCTTTTCCTCTTATTTCTCAGTTCTTTCATTTTGGAATTCCTATTAGACATCTTGAATCTTCTGAAATGATTCTCTTATTGACCATTTTTTTTTCATTGAATATTTTCTTTGTCTTTGTGAACTATAATTTTTTGTTTGTTTTCCTTTACAGGTAACTTACTCAACTTTGTCTCCCAAACTTCATAAATTCTGTTTGCACATTTTTAATTTATTAGGGCTCTTCATTCTCTGAATGCTACCTTACTTTTTTAAAAGCAGCATTCTGTTCTCCTTTTATGAATGCCACATCTCTGATCTCTCAAAGGAGATTGTAGTTGCTTGAAATTTTCTTCTGTTTTCTGATATATTCTTTGTTTTTTTCTTTCTCTTTTTGTTTTTTGTTTTCTTTCATTTTCTTATTTCTTTGTTTTGCTCTGGTCTTGCAAGTTAGATTCCCTCTATTTATGTCTCATGACCTTTGGTCATTTATTCATAATTATGAGTGAGATTCTAGGGGCACCTTGGTGGCTCAGTCCATTAAGCAGTGGCCCACTGCTCAGGTCATGATCTTGTGGTTCCTCTTATTCCTCTTTAAGGACTTAAGACTTTGGCTCAGGGGGATTCCTTATACTGATCATGTCTAGCTTCTACCTAACAATAATATTCTCATAGTTATAAGATTACAATTGTAATTTTTATCAGCAATTAGCTACTAAAAAACTGCACAAGGAAATTGAATATGGTATTGCATTATAAATAGGAAATGACATTTTTAAAGCTGTAAGTTGTATGACTTTTTTTTTGTAGAATATATACAGTCTATTTAGAGGGATGGGTTTTGATATATAGATATATCAAATATATAGAGATAATATATCTAAAAAATATAGAAAATTCTTCAGGGTAATTCAGTTACTATCCTGATAGCTTTCATATGTATGTATATATTTAAAAATCTAAAATTGTACTGCTACAAAGTTAGCGTACCAAACGCCATCCTATGCCATGAGGCATATGGCCTGGCAATAATCACCAAAATGTGTGTCAATGCCTTCAGAAAAAGAAATTGTCCCTGGAGTGGAGCAATGTTAGCAAATAAAAATGAAATCTTTCGCTTATATTTAAGTTCATTTCTTAAGGTTTAAAATATGACCCAAATAAGCATTTGGTATATATGTGTCTGTGTGTGTGTATATATAAATGCCTATCCATAGGTCTAAATTGTTAAACATTTTCCCCACTAACATGATTGAAATTATTATTAGGTAGCTTTGTTTTGACAACTGATTTGATAAGCTAACTTCACTTAATAATTATTTTGTGGAGATTCAGTTTAAATTTTCTCTCTTCATTCCTATGGCACATTAATTTGTTTTATTACTGGACTTTGAATAAATTGTATTTATTCTTAAGAGGCACTTAATAAAAATGGTAATATTTATGGCTTTTTGTTTGTCTTCAGTTATTTCAACATGTATAAAAACCTTATAAGTTTTGAACATTGGAATAGAGCCTGCTGCAAATAATCATATTTACATACTGAAAACCAAATAGGTTGCTGCACAAAATTAAATTTGTTATGTTCATGATTACTTACATTTAATGTGGACTTGTTTGACAGTATGACATCTTAGCAACGTAAAATTCTTTTTCTGTCACTAATTTTTTCCCCTAAGAAATGGTTTGAGAACCAGGTATTTTAGAAAATCATTTATTACACCAAGTTCCCAACTTATATATTGACAATGCAGGAAAGGCCCATCATTAGAACCTTACCTGCAACCCTGCCCTGAATCTTAGAAAGAGAATGGCATCCATCAAAAAACTTTGGCCTTGAATACCTATGACTTCTTCCTAAAATGAAGAAGTGTCACCTTTTTTGGAAAGTGGCCCTCAGGAGTGCCTTATCATCATACAGACTACATTGTTTTACACTACCGTCTCTAAATACCTTTTGCTTAGCTCTTCCCACTGTACTGTCATTTTAAAATTAGCTATGTCTGTCAAAAGAGATTTCCACATAGTCTGTCTCAGAAGGTTCATTTAGCCAACGACTATTTATTTGGCACATGTTGTGAATTAGATACTGTTTTAAGTACTCGAAATGTAGCAACAATCAAAACAGACAAAAATCCATGCCTTTATGTTTTTGTTACATTCTAGTTTACATTCTAGTGGGGAAAGAATATATTAAACAGGATAAATAAGAAACATAGATAGCATGATAACCCAAAGTAAATACTAAAGAGAAAAAAAAAGGGAAGGAAGATAGACGGTTTCTAGTGCAGGCAGTAGCTATTGAATTTTGGATGGGGTGACCAGGAAGGGAATAGCTGTGGGAGGGAACTGTGTGATTATCTGGAGAAATCCTTTTCGAATGGGGGAAGAGGAGTAAAAGCATCCTGAGACAGGGGAGTTCTGAGGTGGACCCCCTGGGCAGGAATCAGAGATGAGGTCCAAGAGATAAAGAATGTGTATGGGGGTGGGGCTGATCATGTGGGTTTAAAACCAAGGAAGATTTATGCTGTGAGTGAAATGGGAAGCCACTGCAAGGTGTCCAGCAGAGGAGAGCTGTATCCTACCAGGTTTGTACAGGATTTTGTTGGGCTGCTGGATTGATAGCAGTATTAGAAGGAGCAAGAGCAGAAGCAGAGACCAGATAGGAGGCAAATGCAATAATCCAGAAGGAAACCAGTGACTTGAACTTTGGTGGTATCAGCAGAGTGTGGGCAGTGGTTAGATTTTGAAGGAAGAGCCCAGAAGATTTGCTAGTAAATGGGTGCTGAGTGTGACAAAAATGGAGAAGTGAAGAGTGGTTCTTAGTTTTGGCTTGAGCAACTGCAGACATTGTAGAGTTTCCATTAACTCAGCTTGGAGGACCCCTAGTGGAGCAGCTTAGTGGGGGTAAGAGGAAGACTGATTTCTTCAAATGAAAAGGAGGAATGGGCAAGTTGGATATACAAATCTGGAATTCAGAAGAGGGACATGAGCATATAATATGGGAGTTATTGGCATATGTGGGTGGTATTCAAAGCTGTGAGACTGATGACCCATTTCATGCAAATGTGACAGCTTTCTGCCATTACTAGGGAGCTTTATTGTATTAGATTTTAAGAGTAATGCTATTTTTAAGGGAATGTTATTTTAGAATAATGCTAAAATCTCTGTGTTTTCTGGGACTCAGTAAATTCCTGCAGACTTAGAAGAGCTGCAGGCCATAGTGTTTGTTATACAAAACACAGAATAATGCTTATGTTAAGATGTTAAATAAAACAGGAATATGCAAATTATAAGCATTATATAATCAGAACACTGTAAAACATACTTAGACAAAAATGTGAAGAAAATACGACATTTTTAATATCAATCACTTTGGGCCTCGGGATTGTGGATGAAATTTTCCAACTTTTCCAAAATTTATTTATTCTCTAAACTTTCCAAACAAGTATGACTTATTTTTCAAAGTTGGGGGGTGGGGGAGAGAAAACATTTAGCTTCCAAGGCTATGCAAATAAAATTTTTTCCTGCTGGATTAGTTAATGTTTGGATATGTAACAGGACCCAGAGTGAGTAATTGCCCTGGATTTCATCATTTATGATTATATGGAGTATGATATAAAAACACAGAAAATGAAGATGAAGGGGATTCACCAACCTCATTGGGATAGCACATTAAAAAATATTTGGTTTACTAGCAATTAACTTATCAATACCCAAGACCAAGTTTTCTAGAAAAACCAAGGAGAAAACTGGCCCCGTAACCAGCCTAGTCCACAAACCTCACTATATTCAGGCTGCACAGTATTTCCAAATCAAATCGATGTAATTTCCAGCTCCTGTTTTGGTCTCTGATCTCCTTCTCCAGCACACAGGCTCCCTTTGGGATTTCTTTTTTAACACAAACTTTCACCATGGGTTTTTTTTCCACCTTGTTCTTCCAGACACACTGAAGGGTTTTGATTCTTCAAGGTTTATTTCAAAGTACTTCAAAGATCGACCTCCTGAAGTGGAGTAAAATAGATTTAACAATACCAACCTACCTCATAAGGCTGCTGTGAGGAATAATAATATAAAGGACTACAAAGCACTTTGTAAATATAAAGTTCTATACAAATGCTTAATAATAATTACTGGGTACAGCACAATGCGGTCTTTTGTGCGTTTATAGAAGTGCCGATGAGTAGGATAAGGTTCCCTCCTCCAGCCTTTTTTCAATTTTTACAATAAAAGTATTTTATTTAAAATCATGTACAGAACATCCCTGTGCTCCAGGCCTTGGATGTGTTCCCAAGCAAGAACTGAAACAATGTCAGGCTGCGGGAAAAGAAGCAGAGTGTCCTGGGTGCAGTTCTTTTCATGTTTGAAGATGCTTTGGCACAGCAGGGGAACTGGAGATGTAGAATTCCTTGCTACTTTTTTCTCTGAATGGATACACAGAGATATGCAGATATCTTCCATAGATATATGGAGCTGTAGCCCAGCCTCTGGTGTGTGTGTTCCCTTCTAAATTCCATAGCAGCCACTCTCTTGTAAGCCCCAGATAGTTCTGCATCTCATATTGTAGAACCGATTCAAAATCAGTTCCAGAATTTTAGGTCTTACATTTAGGTCTTTAATTCATTTTGAGTTGATTTTTGTATATGGTGGTAGTTGCCAGAGGGGACGGAGGTGGACAGATGGGTCAAATAAGTGAAGCAGATTAAGAGGTACAAACTTTTAGTTATAAAATAAATAAGTCATGGGGACATAAAATATAGACAGGGAATATAGTAAAAAGTGTTGTAATAACTTTGTATGGTGACAGATGGTAACCACTCTTATCATGGTGAGAATTTTTTAATGTGTATAAATGTTGAATCACTATGTTGTTTGTACACATGAAACAAATATAATACTGTAGGTCAATTACACTTCAGTTAAAAAAACCTAAAAACAGTCCAACCAGGATTATTTCTAACTGGTGATTATTAACACAAATGTCCCCTTCTTTCTGATCCTATAACTGTACATTTTTTTTCATGTTTGAAATTTGCTTCCTCTTTCTTTCCAAGCTTTTCTGTGCTCTGTTTTCATTGTAAGCATGATTTACTCCCACTTATCAAGACACAGATAATGCTTCTGTAGATTTGAGTTTGATTTGAAGCTTGATGAGAAAATAATTGAGAGAAATGCACTATTATTATTATCAATTTTTTAAAAATTGGTTTCATTAACACAAAATTTTTCTCTTTCACAATGATTTCCCAAATCTTGGCATCACATAACTACTATATAGATTTAATTATTAAGGAATATAGATTTTTTTCTGGCCAATGCTGAGGTTTGTGAGTATTAGTAACATTTTATCAAAACCACTTCTTATCACTCAATCTGGATTCTCATTGCTCACCATCACTTAAATATCAATCCTGATAAATAGAGCTGGGAATTGAATCGCAATGACATAAAAGTGTACACTTAGATGCAACTCATCTGTTAAGCCAATATGAGAGTTCTATCATTTTATAATTCTGATCATGAAATATTTTTACGTAAAGATATGGATACTTTACCTTCAGTGTGAGTTAGGTTGTGATATTTGTGATATTCTACTCCTTGTGAGGAGACAAATAATGCTACTAAAGTACATTTTGGGGATGCCTTTTAACTTGAGAGAAAATAACATTGGATATTTTTTAAATTGATTGCCTAGTCAAAAAAAAAAAAAGCATTATCTCCACAAGGCGATCACCAACTAAATCCAGTTATATAAAAATAAGTTATAAGTTTTGTATATCTTTAAGCTGAACCCATTTTCAATTTTTTAATATTATGAAAATACTGCATATGAAATTTGTTCCCCACATATTATAGATGATAGATTTTCAAGTTACTAGCAGAATGGTGTTGTTAGACAATGTGTGTCTTCATTTATTTGCAAAGACAAAAATCCTTTTAATCTCCCATTAGAATATGATGAGTACCGTTGTTGCACTCCTCAAATTTTTGTTAAAAACAGATATCTACTGAATATAACATAACTCCCTCCGCTTTCAGGCAGAGTAAATATTCATCTCTAGGGAGTGATTTTGAAGCAGGCCAAAGCCTGCTTATCCCAAAATATCTTTTCCAGAAATATACTTCAATTCCATGAAATAAGGCATTGATTCTAGAAAGGTTCTGTCCATCCAAAACTATGTTAACCAAGCAACAGTCAGGTTAGCTTTCACTTGTAAGCAGGTGCCTAAGGAAACAGAACTAAGATAGGTAAATGTTGTTATTTGGAAATACAGAAGACAAGCTCCACCGATGGAGACCACTGGGAGCTACAGAGCAATGGAAGGGCCCGGCACTGGGTACCTTGGCAGCACTAAGGGGAAGAAAGATGGCAACACAAAATATTAAGAGGCACTAAAAATCAGCAAAACGCAAATATTCTGCTTAGTGTAAGTTCTGTTCTCTAGAACAAACAAAGCAGGTATTTTGGAGTATCTCACAAGATTTCTACTTAACGGTATCGGTCATGGTCCTGGCAGGAAACTTTACAGCTGAGTGTCGTAAGTGGGACGAAACGGCATTGCATTCACACTGTACTTTGACAGCAGTTTAATAAAGGGGGTGTTCATTGGTGACAGGGTGTGGGGAAACTACAAGGGATACTCCAGTAAGTAGGGCTAGTAACAGTTATCACTAGTACCAGGCAAGAAGGGACAAGGCGAGGGAAAATAGTGTTCAGAGCCTGGATTATCACCCAGACACAAAGAGAGATGAGGGGAAGGAAGCAGTACCTGGAAATTAAAGACAGGAAGTCAGGTGAAGAGATCTGCCTGAAAGTAGCCGTGACTTTTGTTAGAGGGATCAGTAAGTCAGTTTGTGTCATAGACTTCACTCTCTTTTTTTCCTTTTGACCTCATGTCGCTGTTCTCTATTATCCAAACCCAAAAGGAAGCTGATGGGCAAGGGATCCCATTAGAGTCCACAAATATTATTTTTGCAGAGCAGGGAGCAGGTAGTGAAGAGTGGAAAGGAATCTATACGGCGAGTGAAAGATATGTTGTACTAAAAACAGGGAAAGAAGCACTGTTGTGAGAAACATAATTTTTTATGTCTATAATCTGTGGATAAGAGAGAAAAAGCAAGTGAGCTCACAGTTGTAATATACTTGTATATGCCAGGCCCTGTTTTAAGCATTTTATATACAGCTATAATATTTCATCCTCTAACAGCCTTATACTGTGATAATCCAAAGGAAGCTTTGTCACTTTCTCAAGTCACAAAGAAAGTAAGTGTTGACTGAACCCAGTCAGTCTGGTTTTAGAGTTTGAACTCTGAACTGGGACTTGATTCTACCTGTTACTGAACTTGAACAGAGAAAGCCCAAGTACATTCCTCTGAAGGAATGATAAGTACATCAATAATGGTTTTATTTCTGAAGCTAAGAAAATATCCTAAAGTGGATTTCACACAAAGATTAAAAAATAATGTGGACAATCTTTAGATCTTCCATTAAAACAAGTCAGTCAGTTCTTTTGCCTATACCAAATGGCAGAGATCATTTCAAGTGCTTTATTCATTAACGCTCAGTTCTAGGGATGAGCATGTTCATTACTACTACTTGGGCATTATGTAGATATAAGCCATGTGAGTGACTGTTAATTTTTAAAAAAAAATTTTTTCATGTTTTATTTATTTCCGAGAAAGAGAGAGAGAGAGAGAGAATGAGCAGGGGAGGGTCAGAGAGGGAGGGAGACACAGAATCTGAAACAGACTCCAGGCTCTGAGCTAGCTGTCAGCACAGAGCCCGACGCGGGGCTCGAACCCACGAACCGCGAGATCATGACCTGAGCCGAAGTCAGACACTCAACCGACTGAACCACCCAGGAGCCCCGAGTGACTGTTAAATTTAAACATGCTAGTTTTAACACTGTCTTCAAAATAATTACTGTGCTATTTGGAATAAATGCCTGGACATTTCCCCTGCATAATTTATATTCTTGATATAAAGCTATTTTTAAAAATCCACTGAAACTAAAAAAAAAAAAGAAAAGAAAAGAAAAAAGGAGACGAAGAAGAAAGCTTTCAGAGGGCATTCCCTTTCAAAGAAAGATGGTTAAATTAATATACTAAAAGATAAATGCATTCCGCTAACTGTTTAATGAAATGAGTCAATCTGGGTTCTTCAGAAAAGGGTTTCTTCCAGTGTCATTGCAGAGCTCACACAGCAAAGGCAGGAAGACAATCCCTTTATTCAATTTCTATTGGGTTTTGTAAAAATTATTCAGTTAAAATTGCATTCTTTCTCTAACCTGGGGCTCTCCCATACATTTTAACCTTCTCCGAGCATTTTTATCTTTTCTCAAATTAAGAGATTCTATACTAAGGTAGCTTATCTTTGCACATATTAAGAGATTCTATACTAAGGTACCTTTAGTGAAAACTTTTTTGAGCATATTTTATAGGCGAGCCGAGATGCAGTAAAATAACCCATGCCTAAGACTCCAGTGTAATACACTGAATATAACATATGATCTTCAGAATGATCAATTTACACTCACAGCGCTATGAAATACCAACAATTCATAAAAACACTCATGAAACAGTTACGGAAGACTTAGAAATGTAGCATTTAAAAGCATATTTTTAAGTACAATGAAGTGAAAAATCAATACAAAGAGAACCAGGATTTTTATTTTTCATCAGAGTACTAAGGGCACACTGCCACAGAAACGAATCTACACAATTATTCACCACTCATGATATCCAGGGCTATAAGCACAGTTTCTCAGATATTTAAGAAAATTTCAGTTCCCCTGACAAAATTTTAGCCAATGCAAAAAGCTATGTCTCTTTTCACCAATACATGGACATGCTGGCTAAAGCTAACACAAGCTTTGTTTTTATTTTTGTTTTTTAAATTTTTTTAAATGTTTATTTTTGAAAGAGACAGAGAGACAGAGTGCGAGTGGGGAAGGGGCAGAGAAAGGGAGACACAGAATCTGAAGCAGGCTCCAGACTCTGAGCTATCAACACAGAGCCCAACGTGGGGCTCAAATTCACGAACCTCAAGATCATGACCTGAGCTGGACATTTAACTAACTGAGCCACCCAGGGGGCCTCACATGTTTTGAATAGCCAATCATTAATCCAAGAGAGAAATTCCATGTACCAGAAATTAAGAAGAGCCTCAAAGTCAGAGTGAGCAGGAGCTGAGGCAAAAAGTCAGGTGTTATAAAAACAAAATAAAACTTAGGCTAGGGTGGCAGGCTCGCACAAGAGGAGGGTGAGGGAAGTCTTGGACTTGAGTGGACAAGGAATCCCATCGAAAGACTCCTTGTAGTTTGAGAGATAGAGTGGAAATACTAGCACAAAGCCAGGGTTAGGAATGGACTGCCTTGGGGCACAATTGGTTGAGCATATGACTCTTGATGTTGGCTCAGGTCAGTATCTCACAGTTCATGAATTCGAGCCCCACATCAGGCTCTGTGCTGACAGTGAGGAGCTTGCTTGGTATTCTCTTTCTCTCTCGCTCTCTCTCAAAATAAATAAATAAACATTAAATTTTTTTTTAAAGGAAAGGACTGTCTTAACTGAAAATGCTGCCCAGAAGCACTTTATGTCTTGGCATGGGAAAGTAACTAAGCAATTGGACTTCTTTCTGTGAGAGTGAATACCCTGTAACTCTCAGAAACTAGAACCCTGGCCACGGAGGCTCTAACATCTAGCACACATCTAGGCACACGGTAGGTGGGCAATATTTATTGAACAAATGAATGAACGTTGTTTTTTCAGACAGGTACCTAACATAATACCGTCTCCAATTTTCTTGAGCACCTACTATGGTCTAGGCATGTTCACTGCCGGGGGTAAAAATGATGAAAAAAAAAATGCTCACTCTCATAAAATTCACATTATAGTTGTCTGAGGATCAAACACAAATAAATACATAAATATAAATATAAAATATGTCATGTGATGACAAGCACTATGAAGAAATATAGAGTAAGTTGAGTAGGATAGGAATAGAGAAGGGAGCACTATTTCAGAGAGAGTCAATAGGGAAGGCTTTACTCATGAGGTGACATTGGAGCAGCCATAAAAAAATTAGACAGTGGCCATGCAGATAGCAGGGAAAAAGCACTTCAGGTAGGAGGAAGAGTGTAGGCAAAGGCTTTGCGGCAAGTTTTGTGTGGTTGCTTTAAGAAACAGGAGGGGGGTGAGGAAGGGAAATGGGACAGGAGATACATTGAGGGAAGTTGTTGGGAGCAGCTTATATAGGGCTTTATGAGCTCTGTTAAGACTTTGGTTTTTAGTTTCAGTAACATGATCGTAATTTAGAGGGATCAATAGCAGGTGTGCGGCAAATAGCCTAGAGGGATGACATGGAAAGGACAGAAGACCAATAAGAAGGCTGCTCAGTATGGATGTTGGTGTGAAAATCTTAATTATCATCATATCAAATACTCTGGTATTAAAAAATTAGTAATGGCAGAGAAGGTTTATATTAGGAGTATGAAGAAAGATTATCATCAGAAAAGCCATTAGAGCAGTATAACGTATTAGTAGACTAAAAGTTCAACAGAACGATCTCCGTAGTTTCCAAAGAAGGAACTGATAAAATTTGAGTTATTACATATAAACCCTTTGCAAGCTAGGAATAGGAGAGAGCGGTCTTAGCTTGATAAAGAACAACTACCAGAATCCCTTTACAAATATTTTGGTGGCAAAACATTTGGAAGCATTTTGACTGAAGTCAGGACAAGAAGGCATAACTGTCAGTCTACTACTATTCAATAGCCTACTGAAGAATCTGGCTGAGGCATTAAAACCAAGCCATTTCCAAAAGCAGCAGAATGATAGGAAAGGAGAAAGATGATGAAATACACATTAAGTTCAAGAAAATATGCAGACAAACATTAGAACTAAAAAAGAGAGTATAAAAGGGTTTCTGAATACCAAACAATGAGCACAGGGGTGCATGGGTGGCTCAGTGGGTTAAGTGACTGACTCTTGGCCTTGGCTCAGGTTAGGATCTTGAGGTTCACAGGATCTAGTCCTGCTGTCAGCACAGAGCCTGCAGGGGAGTCTGCCTCTCTCTCTCTCTCTTCCTCTTCCCTGCTCACTCAAGTGCTCTCTCTCTGTCTCTCAAAATTTATAAACTTAAAGAAATAGGCACAAAAAATAATTCTGTGTATCAGTAATAACCAAATATGAAAACTCTTAGAAAAGAGATACCATTCAAAAAATACAAATACATAGCAGTAAACTTAACAAAAGATGTGTAAGAACTGTATGAAAGAAAAAAAATACTATATGAACAAAACAACAAAATGAATGTGAAAATTTGCTATGGTTGTGGATGAAAAGACTCAAAACTAGAAATATGTCAAATGTAACCCTTATTGGTCCACAAATGTCATGCAATTCAAATAAAATTCTTAATAGAATTCTACATAGAACCAGACAAACTGAATCTGAAATTTACATGGGATTATGGTTAAAATTGAGAAAGTAGAACAAAGATTGGGGGATGTCTTTCCTAGCATATTTTATGACAATATAAAGCTGAATAATTGGAATAAACTGGTATAGACCTAATGTTAAACATTTGTGAGAACTTAGGATGTAATAGAGGAATCATTAGAATTCAGTTGGAACAATAAGGTAGCAGTAAATAAATGATAGTAGCAAAATTGGTCTTTTGTATAAAAAATGGCTTTCATATGAATTCATTTATCAGTTTTCTTTTACATTTAGTAATATTTCAGAGATAGCTTCTAAAGTATTTTTTTCCCTGAGCATTATCCTAAAGAAAACATTTACCTAAGCTCGAAATTTTCCATCTTCTTTAACCAAAGTGCCTTTTATCAGAATTGGGTAAGATCTAAATAGCATTGTAGTAACTGTCTCATTTAATGAAATACAGTAACGGAAGCTCTAGAGGCATCAGACCACACAGACCATACTATTCCAAGTATTCCATACTATTTTATTATAAGATTCTAATTTCAATGTTGACCTCTCTTTTGGTGTTTTATATATTTTTCTCAGGCTATATCACATTTTAATAGTTGAAAAAAGGGAAATATTTAAAAACAATATGCTTTTTATTTCAAAAGCCATTCATAAGCAGATCCATTTCTAGTAAATTAACTAGAAAAATGGAAAAGTGCAAAGAACAATTCTCTGTGATACATAATAAACACAGACTGATGATTAGGGTTTTATAAACAAATAATGTGATATTAAAGCTGTTCATCAAATAACTCTAACAATAGGACTTTATATGTAAGGCAGTCCTTGCACGAAGTAGACAGTGGTCCTTACAGGTTAGTGTGCAGACTAACCCTTGAGAAGGCTGTTAAAAATGAAGATCCTCATGGGGCAGAGGGAGGGGTGAGGTGGGGTGGAGCTCAGTTGGTTAAGTTCAGGTTATGAGCTAAGGCCTCAGCTAGGGCTTGTGGCTTGTGAGTTTGTGCCATCCCCAACTGGCTCTGTGCTGGCAGCTCAGAGCCTGGAGGCAGCTTCAGATTCTGTGTCTCCGTCTCTCTCTGCCCCTCCCCCACTCACACTCTGTCTCTCACTCTCAACATTAAATAAACATTTAGAAAAATTTTTAAAGAATAAAGATCCCCAGAGGCCACCTGAGAGATTCCAGGCCAGGTTCTAGAGGCAAGCCTAGGGCTTTTCACTAGGAATAAAACACAGTTTGACTTTATGCAAGAGCCTTTGACCACCTTTTGGGGAAGGTGGGGATGGAGAATCAGGAGGATTTGGCAGGCAGCATTGCCATCTTCCTCTTTCTCCCTTTCTGCTCCTAAACTTTGAAGAGGAAGGTGCTTGAAATGGACACTGGCTGCAGTGGACAGAAAGAGAAATATCAATTCCCTTTATACTCTTAATGTAATCCTAAAGTCCTTTAAGTTGCATTTGGCTGTTTATTAGAGGTTCTCTGTTATTTTTTTTGCACATAGTGACTCGGTCCAAAAGACCTGGGTGCTTACTTTAACTTTTCAAACATTATGTATCACCTCAGCTCTGACTACCCAAACTGTAGTTTAGCCTCATTCACAGGGATGCAGTGATGCTGAAAAGAAATAGCAAAGCAGAATGAGATGTGATGCAAATGTGAAATATTAAATTCATCACTAGATTTTATTTATTAAATCTGGCTGAAATATTCTAAAGATAAATGTCCACACTTTTTTGAATATTAGTTTTTTTAAAAAAAAAACATTTATTGAAAACATTTTACTGAAAAGCCATGTTAGGAGCTCTAAACAAGAATTTGAATCCTCCACCTGAACAACGTATTCATGAATCCTTGATTTCTTAATGAGCTGGATAACCAGAAAGACCCACTTCATCAGCCAGAACTACAAATAAGATGTTTAATCCCCTTTCCTTAAGTACTCGGCCCCTCCTCTAAAATCTCCCTCTTAAGACATCACTGGGCCAGTGGTCCAAGCTTCTGGGACACACTCAGTGTAAAGTTGTTGGAGCTGCTGCCAAGCACGAGGTGGGGAGCCGTGGAACATTCTGATCGGTTCCCTGGAGGTCCCAGATTCTGGTTGCCCTTGTATCTGTCTCCTCTGTGGAATGTTGCAACTCTAAGTTGTTCCTTTGCATACAGCAAGGACCATCCCTTCTCATTCAGTCACGAAATCTTTGTTACATCACATTGCTGTGCTTGGCATCCCGACTACAGCTTTTTAAGGTCACATTCATGTGCAGAACTCTTTGTACCCAAATGATGAAACAAAGAGGCTTAAAGGCAGGTCTGCGCTTCTAGTCTTAGCTTTGTTACTCATGAACTTCTCGGTCCCAGTCTTGAGTTCCTCCTTCCTTATATCTTGGCAAGATCCTCAATAACCATCAGGCAGACCATTTCAAATCCTGAGCACAGAGAATAAGCTAAATTGAAATCCCTTTCTCTCTAGCAGCTCTCTCTGTCGATAGGATAATTTTCTCCCTCCTCCTCTGTTACATACTGCATTTCAAGAGGGTATTTATTAGGAGTAGCAGCCTTCATTACACTAAAAATGTGATGTTTTATATTCTTCTCCAGGGGTCCCACTGACACTGTAAAATAGTCCCAGTGACTCTTGAAACAATGAATAAATGCTCCAAGGCTACTTATAGTCTCTGAATTCCACGTACACAGTGGTTGCAAACTGCTGGTTACCATTTGAAGAAATTCCTTGCTTGGCTTGAGTCATCAATCCTAGCACAGGATTTTGAAGTATTTGTGCTTGAGAGCTTTTAAGCGGGATGTACGTACATTTTTCCTTACCTGTCCCACTACTCCTATTACCTTATGTTCAAGTCCTTTCACAAATGCATATCCACTTAGCCATTTTCCTTCATGAATCTCCTCAAAATTGGCTCCAATGTGACATTTTTTGCTTAATAAAAAAAAAAAAAGGCTTAGCTTACCAGGCACCCTGCTACGCAAATAAAACTGTTCCTAGTTGATTCATATATCAAGATATTTTTTACATTGATAAATATTACATTAAGGTTCAGTTAGGCACTTTTAAGTTTTATCATAAAAAATAATCGAGACATAGGGGCAGCTGGGTGGCTCAGTCAGTGAAGCATCCTACTTGTGGTTTTGTCTCAGTTCATAATCTCACGGTTTATGATTTCAAGCCCCGCATTGGGCTCTGTGCTCTCAGTGAGGAGCCTGCTTGGGATTTTCTCTCTCCTTCTCTTTCTGCCCCTTGCACACTCTCTTTCTCCAAAAATAAACAAACTTAAAAAAGAAAAGGAAAACATAATCTAGATACAGAAAAAAGTTCTAGTGGAACACATAATACCTTGTTTATGGGCTTAAAATACCTTTCTTCTGCACAAAATATTTGCCAGCTTGTATTCTGTTCATGTGCTCCTATGGAAATGATAATGCATTTGATGATGGTGATCATCAGAAGTTTAATGCCAATATTAAAGGTCATTTCATTTTAATTTAAAGTTTTTTTCTAGACTATGGTTATTTCAAGTATGTAACTGAGAATATGAGCTTCTTTGAAATGAAAATATCAGCAAACTAGAAAACATGGACAATAAATCTGTTTTGCATCTGATGAGGCAAAGGCATGACCTCATTGGATTTTCAATTTCTCTTATGTGGAGAGGGGATATAATAGCTCATGCTGATTTTGTGGGCATGATGTGAGAAAAATACATCTTTATGATCCAATATTGAATGTTGAACTTCCAAAAATTGTGAGCAGATTGATTTCTTTTAGGTTGAATTGGAAATGCAGTAGGAAAAATATTTTTAGGTAATTTAGAGTGAANGCTGGCTGTCAGGACAGAGCCTGACGCGGGGCTCGAACCCACGAACCGTGAGATCATGACCTGAGCCAAAGCTGGATGCTTAACAGACTGAGCCACCCAGGCGCCCCATATATTATTTTTCTAATAGAAAAATTATTTAACCATATATTAAAATCCTCTGAAAACATTTTGAAGGAGAGCCATAAACTTTTTCTTTTTTAATTTATAGGAAGGTCAACATTCTAACTAAATTTTTTTATAAATAATTTTTAAATTGTGTAAAAATTTGAATAATTTCCCAACACTATGATTGCCTTTTTTCTTTCTCATTTTATCAGATACTTAGGTAAATAAGTATCAGGTTTAAAAAGACTAAATTTGGAAGTTTTCCTTTTTTTTTTTAATGTTTTTATTTATTTTTGAGGCAAAGAGAGATAGAGCATGAGACGGGGAAGGGCAGAGAGAGAGGGAGGCACAGAATCTGAAACAGGCTCCAGGCTCTGAGCTGTCAGCACAAAGCCCGATGCGGGGCTCGAGCCACCAACCGCGAGATCATGACCTGAGCCGAAGTCAGAGACTTCAACGACTGAGCCACCCAGGAGCCCCTCAATTTGGAAGTTTTCAAGGATTTGGAATACTGATAATGGTATAGTAAAAATAATAGGGGATAATTTAAAATAAAGTTTAATATGTAGGTTAGAATTCTAACTTGAAGACAATGATAAAAGTTCTTATCAAATAAATTTGGTAAAATATTAATAATTCATAAATACAAGACACTGTACTATGGGTTGTTTAACAAATACAATATTATCAAATTTTGTGTTTAATGCAAGTTCAGTTTGATGCTAAATGGCACACAATCTCATAAGTGCATTGAAACAATTTATTGCTTATAAATATATTTCATTATACTATATTGAGTTAGGCCCTTACTAGTCATGTTCATGTCATAATCTCTAAATCTACATGCAAACTCAGGGGAAGAGAAAAAAATATATATACTAGACATATTTATACTTACATCACACAGAACTGATTCTTAGTTTTTGGGTATTTTTCTAGCTTTGATGTTTATATATTTGGTTCCTTCAAGTTACATGATTTTGAATTTTTATCTGTAGCCTGATAGATCCACCATCTTGGCTCATGAGAATTACGATTCACTTGTAAGGGAAAATGATGATTTATCATTACAGCTAAAAGGATAAGTTACTTAGTCATAAATCAGTGGATAATCTATCTTTTCCAGTATTCACTGGTTATGTGAGGCACATTCTGTTCTTTTATACAAAGCCTCTTCTGAAAAAAGAGATAAGAAAAATACATTGAAAAGGCTTTTAAATCTGTAGTCTTTTTAAAAAAAGAGTTCCTTTACTTTTTTTACTTGTCTGCAAAAATTTTTCCTACTTTTTAAATCTTTTTCAAAAATTTCAACACTCCACCATTTTTACTATATCCTTAAATATTTTACATGCTTCTATTTTTAATGACGTTGTATATTCCCAGGGATAAAAATACCATTAGTTCAATCGTCTTTTTCCTCTACTTGGTTTATAGTAGAAAGATTGCTTTGTCTTTTATAAACATACAAAATGACATTGCTCAGTTTTCTAGGTCTCTTAAGTGGTAATTTTGGGAGAAAATAGCCTTCGACTATCACTGTTGTTCAAAATGACAAACGTAGAATCAACTGCGTCTGTCCCAAAGGCACAACTGTCCACACTCAAAGGGAATGTCATTCCAAGAATCAATTATATGTTGAGGAAAAAAAAAAACCTAAACACTCAAGGCACTAGAATGTATTTTCAAAGAGGAAAACAAAAAATTTCTAGTTTATAGGTCTTTATTAGAGGAGAAAAACTTAGATGTGTCACTCTTGTCATTCTTTTCTCCTTTTTTAGGTGGCTTTAATCTCACAAATATATAAGCGTATTATTTTACATTTACTTTCTATTTTTTTTTTCAATGGAAAACTCTGTTTTATACCAGGCAGCAGCCTTCATCTAGCTAACATGATATTTACCCACAAATGTTACATTCTAACTCAAATGTCCAAAGTAGAAACAGCTAAGAATTCTTTCGGCCATAGCAAACAATATAAATTTTAAAAAGATTTTTACAACCCATCACAATGAATATTTGTACATGTTTATAGTAGGGAGATTATGTTCCATAATAACCAAACACTGATATTTAAATTTTCCCCTTTTGTTTAATTCAGATAATTCCCCCTAATTTATTAGTGGGGAATTGTTCACATCTGTGAAAGATGTTCCTTTTCAAAGAGAGGGGCTGGGAATTCAGCAAACATGGGAACAGTCAGAGGAAGAAGTACTTGGATTCTAGGCTGTCAGTTCATGTGAAAGCCAATCCCGCTGGGTATGGATGCAGAATTGAGTCCCATAAGAGACTGGGAAGAGCCAGATGCTTGCCAGGCCCAGGGCGAATGGGAGCTGCTATTTTCACTAGATGAAAGCAGACAAAATGAGGCAAACATCAAATCACATAAGTGAGGCATACAGGGGAGAGACTAGTAGGCACATTTGCATATTTTAGTTAGTGTGCTGGGCCAAGGCCTTACTCTAGGCGTCTCCAATCCTATAATTTGAATGGCCATATTCACTGCAAAGCTATTAAAACACTGCAGGACTTTGAAGAGACTGCTTCCGGGATCAGGCGGTAGAAACCCAGTAGACTGAAGTTACTTCAACTCTTGACTTCTCACATAGGGCAGGGACTGACACTACTTCAAACATTATAAATACTTCAAAATTATTCCTAGGAAAGAATGTTAAATGCACTGAGCAAATCCTGTTATCTGCTAACTTGAACAATCGAATCTCCCCTATAGAGATTCCATTCTTTCTGTAATCGGCAAATACTCCAATATGAAGTCCAACCCCAAATGCCTCCTAAAGAACATTTTTGACAAGGCTTCTACTGCCTCTACTCAGTAGGCCACGAACATCCCAAGACATGTTCCACTGCATGTAGTATTCAGAACGCAGGTATACAGATGTAGTGACAATTTACATGAATCCATGAGAGGCAGTCTCAGGTCTCATTTTTCACTGATTACCACTACTCGTTACTTAACCCTATCACTGCTGTCAGCACACCAGCAGCCTAACTTAAAACCAAGGAAGTAGATTGAAATTATTTCTTTTACAGTTGAGTCTGGCTCTATATGCTGTTATTTAGTACTTTAAAACATTTTACAGATTCATGCCTACAAGACTCATGCAGGTGCTAAAAGTGTAACACTAAAACATTTCAACAGCTTCACAGTGAGTCTCCTGCTTCCCTCTTCTTATCTGTTATCTACCATACACTGTACTAAATAACTATTTCCTTTGAGTGCATTTTAATTGCTTACTTCCATCTTAAATTAATCTACCAAATTCTAATTGGCTTACTATTTTGGCAAACTATTTAGCACTCATGCACTATTTTGTATAATTTCTCATGTTTACTTATTTTGCAGGGAGTCAAGGTGGTATTGAAGGCATTGGGTTTGAATTCTACTCCAGCCAATTACCTGATATGAGATTTCCTCCTCAGCAAGACGACCACAGTAATTACACCCTTTCTGGTTTGATGAGAATTCTCTAAGACTAAATGGGATAGGCTATGCCAAGCCCCTAGTATAGTGTCGGTTACATAGCAGACCTTGAACATTTGGTAGTTTTCCTTGTCTACCTTTAGCTTCCTGAGTTTTGAGACCTTTCTTCTGCAAATTCTAAACTTTGTGTTGAAAATTAATAATATTGTTAGAAATATCATTCTTTTGTCAGGCATATGTTTTCTATATGAATGTCAAATATGTCAATAGTTTCTTTTACAATATATGCACTTATATCTGTCAAGATATATGTGTGATATATGTACTCCATATATAAGATATATGTGCTCCAAGATTACAAACATATACCCTTTACATTCTAGGGGAATATATTTGTAAACTATTTAACAAAAGTTTTATTTTATTAAAATATTAGAAATTAAATATTTTAAAAACACAAAGGAAAGGAAATAGTCTTTAAAAGTGTTTTATTAAATAGTTTAATTCTAAACTATTTATATATTAGATTATATATATATTAGTATATATAACAATATAAACATATATTTATAGTATATTTTGTAAGTTAATAGTGCAAAGTCTCCATCTTTTTATTTCTGTTAATACATTTTGTTGCTGTTTTTGCATCTTTTCTGAGAACTGGACTGTCAAGTTTCATTTAAAAAATCTTGTTAGGCTTTGAATTGGGATTATATATTTATTTTATAGTTTAGTTAGCAGAGAATGACTACCTTTACTATATTTTTTCTATTAAGAATGGGCTGTGTTTCTCTATATAATTATATCTTCTTTTATGTCTTACAGTAAAGTTTTTGCTATAGATATTACACATTTGTGCTAGTTTTATTCCTAGTTATTTTATTTAATTCTCCATCATTTTCAACTATGACCAGGGCTTTTTTTTTTTAATTCGATTTTTTAATATGGCACTGCTGATTTTAGATAGGTATACTTCATTAAGTGAAGCAGGTTTCTTCTTGTATTACGTACTTACCAAATAAAAAATGGCATTAAAATTTTTTTTAACGTTTATTTGTTTTTGAGAGACAGAGAGAGACAGAACATGAGCAGGGAAGGGGCAGAGAGAGGGGGAGACACAGAATCCAAAGCAGACCCCAGGCTCTGAGCTGTCAGCACAGAGCCATGCGGGGCTCAAAACCACCGACTGCGAGATCATGACCTGAGCCGAAGTTGGATGCTTAACTGACATCTAACAGCCATCTCTTAGAACAATAATACCTGGCACAGAGTAAACACTTTGTAATTCTGAGTGGCTCTGTGATTTTATTGCTTTGAGATCAGAGAATTTTGCCTGTTAAGGTTTCTTTTGTGGACTGAAAAATGGTAAATTTCAATGAATGTTCCCTTGAACATTCAAGGGAAATTGTTAGCAATTTTCTGTTATATTTTTCTCCATTATATCTCTTTTCAGATGTCTTTATATCATGTTGCCTAGAATAGGCACACATTTAAATATAGGTTTTGTTTGTTTGTTTTTACCAAATTTGAAAAATGTCTAACTTTCAGTAGAAGCATGTATCTCATTTATATTGTGCTGTAACTAGTATGTGTGGACTTTGCTTACCATAGNGGGGAGGGGGGATGGGCATGGAGGAGGGCACTTGTGGGGATGCGCATTGGGTGTTATGTGGAAACTAATTTGACAATAAACTATTTGTAAAAAAAAAAGTTTATAGTTATCAATTTTTCTATCATGTATACATTTTCTCTGCCTTCTTTCAATATTTTTTTCTAATATGAATTATTTTTGTTGGCATAAACTTCTGGTTTCAGACAGTTTTCTCCTTTAGAGTTCTTGAGAAGTGTTCCATTGTCTTTTTACATCTTTTTAATTTTTTTTTTACCAAAGTCTATCTCAATCTCATTTCTTTGTAATTAAATTTTTACTTCTGTCTCTTCACATTTTAAGGATTTTCACATTTTATTTTCTCTTTTGCATTTTTCCAAGTGTTTCCAGGCACTTGTCCTTTTGGTTTATTCTGATTAGCCCTAGATGGTCCATTTTAAATGGAAAATGGATGTATGTTTTCAGCTCTCAGCATCCCTTACCCCTTTGGTGATTTCCTCACATGGGTTGAATGTTGAATCTTCTGGATTTGCTGTCATATTTCTTTCTTTCCCCATCTCCAGTCTGTCACCTTTGGCCGCCCTGTAGGAGAATTCACTGCCTTAATAGTCTAGCTCTCTAGTTTACTTTTCCAGCATAATTATACAGCTATTCAGTCCATCACTCTCTCTCTCTCTCTCTCTCTTTCAGTACTAACAACCACATATTTTTTATTTTCAAGATTTATAATGCAGCCTGCTATTTTTCATGGTTAAGACAGCCTCTCATATCCCACTGAAAATATTTATGATTCTTTAAATTATTTGTTGCTTCCTTTCATTATGACTTTCCTTCAAACATTTTGTGATTTTTGATAGTATTCTTATATGTGTATTTGAGAAGACTTGTCTGTGAAAGCTAATTTTGGTTGCCATTGCCAGCATTAAAAGATTGTGTATGTGTGCACACATGAGTGTATGCACATTTACTGGTTTAGCTGTGGATAAAAAAATTTTCTCTCATGGTTTAGCACAAGAGAGGAGGGCAGAAGGAATTACCCTGGCAGGTATGTTGGCACTGTAATAATTGCCTCAGTTTCCTCTCTTGGGCCTTCTGTCCATGCCTCTGCATCTGGAACAGCACTTTCCTCAGGGCAGGCTCTCCCACACTTGAGGGTCATGGTTTTTCCTGCCATCACTGACTTGGGTAGGTTAATCTTCATCTTCTGGTGCTTGGACATATTACCACTGGGAGAAAAACCAGGGATTTTTAACAAAAGGATGCAGGAGAATAACTACTGGCTAAAGACCCAAGAAGGTGTTCTCTATGGAGCTACTGTATGTAAAAATTTCACTAATGTGACACTTATTTTATTTTCCTAAATGCAAATTATATTATATTTTAACTGGTAAAATGCATATGGTTTTAAAATTCAACAGTTGCAGAAGTATGTGCAGTGAAAATTAAATGTCCCTCCTAACCTATTTCTTAGCCACTTAGTTCCCCTCCCCCAGCAACCATCCTTACCAGTCTTTGAACACCTCACTTTTTGATAAGGCTGGATAAGAAAAGTATTGCTATATTTGTCATTCAATTACACAACAATGGCTTTTCTACTCACTGGATATGCAGGTTTTTGTTCCTTGCTTTAGGCATGTGAATTCCTAAATCACATGAGATGTTTAGCATCTGGGTGACTCATACCTATGGGCCCTAGAATACTGATTTCACAACTTATACTGGTTAATAAGGTGCACTTTCCTTTGTTGATTATAAAGCCAGTCAAGTATTCCCTTACTCTTATTTTCTTGTGTACCATAAGGAAATGGGGTAAATGTTCCATGGAGGAGCATGGAAATACCCCTCTTCCTCCGAAGTCCAGTCTAAGCTCCCTAAGTTGTAACAGTAGCAGTAGGGCAACTTTTGGGACTCCCAATCCACCCATTCTCCGTCACACCCCCTTAGATTTGATCCTAGTCAACTTGGTTTCCCTGCACTTCTGACCCTCAGAAGAGTCTGTGATACCCAAGACTTTATCTGTCCCAGTGTCTTCTCTGATTTAGATCTGCTCTTTAGACCAAATTGCAACTAGGTCAGCCTCCAAAGAGGAGAAAATGTAACATTTTAAAAACCCTGAACTACAATAAGAAATAAACTCCCTATGTTTCTCACGCATACACATTTGAAACAAAATGCTAACAATTCTCACACCCCTATTATCTATAACATGATGTCATTTTAAACTATTATTTTTCATTTTTAAAATGTTATGATCAACTCAAATGGATTTCATTATCCACTAATGCAAAATTCGCTGAAATTCGAAAAATACTGCCTAATGACAATAAGCACCTTGTCAAAGACATTCCTCCTGTAGCCATCAAAAAGAAATTTCTATCACTTCATATAATTTACCATAAGGCAGATTATTTTTATAAAGTGACTTTTAGTTTCATCCATTTTGATACAGACCTATACTTTCTGAAACGATATTACTCCAATTGACAAATCTGGTCAGTGATGATGCACTAGTACTTACAGTGTTTACTAATCCTGAACTGGTCCACTCTTGGTATGTGCTGGCAAGATCAGGGATCTCCACCAAATCATTTCCCTTTCCTTTGCTGTCCAATGACAATTTTTCATCATTTCCCTTACACTGGGATTTTTAAACTCCCATTCGTGTTCTCTCAAGACTACATAGTTTTTGCTTTTATCTCAAATTGAAATCTGCTCTTATATATTTGTTGATAGAACCTTTATTTCTCTCTCCACACTGCACCCCACCTCCACCTATGCCTAAAACAGCTGGGTTGCAATATTATATTTTGCCAGGAGACAAATTCAACACATGATTAAGTGGTTGGGAGACTTCCTTAAGTTTTAAACTTTGGTTTATTTTGTAAAATATTTTCTTTATAATTACTGTAATTTTTAAAAACCAAAGTTCATTTAGAGAGCATGTATCTGTTTAAAAAATATTTAATTTTCAAGTACAAACTTTTAAAACCAGGGCTTTCCAAAGTTATTAGCACTTACAGTATATCTCTGTCCAGTGGAACAGATGTTGCCTATATGTACAAATATTTCAAAAACAGATTGAAGGCATGCAATATGCAATTCCTTTTGGCACGACTCATGTACATTTTGCCAGAAAACATTTGAACAGATTTTAAATCTTTCTCCTCATTATCTTTGAAAAATATACAAACTCACACACATTTTTGCAAGGTGTCTGTTATGAGTTACTTGCTGTGAAGAGTATCTCTTAAACAATACGCCTCTCAACATCAAAAATTTGACTATATAAAACTTGGAAAGTTGAGGAAAAGGTCAGGTAAACAGGAATTGTTAATAGTAACACCAGACAAGTGTATCTTAATACACAATATTTAGCCTGGGAGGTACATACAATTAAACTCCTTGATAAAAATTAACCGCACCTACACTGTAACACATTTCAGAGAGGCAGTCCTCGATTCAAGAATCAAAGCTATGAGCAATCCTTATTTTTCCTGTCTTACCATCTAATTATGTTTCGGTGTCCAGTTAAATTCTATCTTTTGACATTTCTCAAAGCTCCCAATTCTCATGTCTCTTTAAACTGCTCATTCTACCTGGAATATTCTTTTTCACTTATCTTCACTTAGAGTGTGCAGAGTTTGGGGAAGTTTCGTGTACTTCACTGTCATGAAGGGACAACATATAGCATTTGAAGGTCTGCTAGGAGATAAAGCTGGGGAGGTGGACAGGGGCCAGATAACTGTAGAGATGTATATACAATGCTAATTTTAGGAGTTTACAATTAGCATTGAAGATTTGATAAAAAAACAAAAAAACAAAAAACCACCACAGGAGGGTTTTAATCAAGGAGATGAATGACAGGATTAGAAGTACATTTTATATAATCGAATCCAGATATATCATGTAATATGAATTTAAAAGAGCAAAGCTGGAAGCAGAATAGCCAGTTAGGAGTTTGCTACAATAGTTGAGGCGTGGAATGTTTACAATTAGAATCAGTGAACCCATCGTGCTGCACATTCCTGTGATTTGTGGTTACTGTTCTTAATTTAAAGCTTTCCACTGTGTGTTTTCCACATTCCCATTGCCATGTTGAAAAGGTTTCTCTCCTGCATTCACCACCTCCCAGACCTTGCACATTGCCTTCTCTGACGCCATTATGCAGTCTATCTCTCTCACATCTTTACCTTCTGTAGAGACTATTGATCCCATGCCTTGGCTTTCATTGAAAACTGGTTTCTTCATCTGTTTAGGTGGGCTCCACCCACTTCCCACACCAAGCTAGGGTCAAAATCCTCAAGCCTCAATGGCCATCCCGACTTTTATCTCATCTTACTCCTGCTTAGAGGTCCATGATGTTTTTAGGGTATCACCTTTCATACCTTTTTTGTTCTCATAAGCTTCCCAGTCACTACTTTTCATTCGTCACATATTTTGGCACCTGATAGATCTTTCTTTCTATTCCTGCCATTATCTAGTGTAGCTTCAGTGATCATTGGGTCTCCCAGCTAATAGCTTAGCTTCCCATTAGCTTGGCTTTTCCCACACCAACAATCTTCACATCCAATCCATTTCAGAGCACCACATCTGCAGCTCCAGCCCAGACTATGCTCTCATTAGACAGTGCCCCTTTCTGAAATATTCACAACTGCTTTTGTATCACAAAGTCTTATCTTCCTACTTCTCAACACTATTTCCACAGCCTCATTAGGATCTATAATTTTTCACTCCCTGTCTTTTGATCCACAATTCCCTTTTTTCCACTTCCTTTTCTGTCCATGCTCCAATGTTTAAATTTTTTTCTTGCCATATCTCTCAACTCTGGCCACTTTCCTTCCCCTGTTACCAACAAAACCAAAGTTTAAGGCTCTTTCATTACCTACTTTCCCCATTTTCCTTCCTGGGCTATTAAGTACTACTGGAGAAAAATAGCACAAACAAAAGACTGATGGTCTGACAAATGAACAGTTTCAGTAACAACTGGGTCCTGGTATCTGCCTGGAAAATTTTCTGACTTTCTCTAATTGGTTCCCTTTTTCAACTTCCACAGTTTTTTAAAATTTTCTTTCTCCTGAACCCTTTGATCTCTCTCTGTCTCACTCTTCATTTAGAGCAGATAATTTACAAATAGACAACACTAGATGGATGGAAATTCCCTCAGACTCCTCCCTCTGTATTTGCAAATCTCCCAACTCCTGCCCCCTTCTCTTGCCTCTCTTCCCTCTGTCACAGTGGAACAGATGTTCTTCCTTCTGATCAAGGACCTTCCTGCTCTTGTGTCTTCTCCCACCTCATCCTTACCTCTTTGGTTGGCTGGCCATCCATCTTTTTTCTTCAAGATCTACAAGTGCCCTCTAAGGAAGATTTCTTCCCATCAGCATGTCCATGGTTGAGTCTTCACTGTCATATCAACAACCAGCCAAAGTTCTTCCCCCATCCATCTTTCTCCATCATCTTTAACTGTTCACAAAAAAATGACTATAAAGACTATCTTCATTTTTTTTCACCTTCTTCATTCCTCAGCCTAAATGTAATCCAGCTTTTCTTTCTTTCTTTTTTAATGTTTTATTTATTTCTGAGAGACAGCATGAGCAGGGGAGGGTCAGAGAAGAGGGAGACACAGAATCTGAAACAGGCTCCAGGCTCTGAGCTAGCTGTCAGCACAGAGCCCGATGTGGGTCTGGAACCCACAAACCATGAGATCATGACCTGAGCCCAAGTCCATGAGCCAAAGTCGGATGCTCGACTGACTGAGCAACCCAGGTGCCCCTCCAAGCTTTTGTTTCTAGAACACAAGTAAATCTATGCTTTAAGAAAGTTTGATGCTAAATAAGCTCCTATTTTACTTCTATCACTATAATGAAATTATTTTATTTTATTTTTAAATGTTTTATTTCTGAGAGAGAGATACAGAGTAAGCAGGGGAGGATCAGAGAGAGAGGGAGACACAGAATCCGAAGCAAGCTCCAGGCTCCAAGCTACTTGTCAACACAGAGCCCGATGCGGGCTCCAACCCACCAATGGTGAGTTCATGACTTGAGCTGAAGTGGGATGCTTAACCAACTGAGCCACCCAGGTGCCCCTATCACTGCATTTTAAACTGGTGTCTACTTTTTCTTCTTCAGGTGCTCCTTCCTTCCCTCCCTTCCCCACGTTGGCCTATGTGACATTGCAGTCTCTGAATTTTCCCCCTAACTCTCTGGCTGTTGCTTCTAAGATTCTTTCATGAGTTATTTTTCTGTATTCCTTTTAAAAGAAGTCAGGTCATTGGAGTTTATCTTTAAACTTATAACAACCACAGCAATAGTAATAATAGCTAATGGTCATCAAATTTTTACTTGTATTAAATGCTTTTTAGAGATGATATTTTATTTTTTATAAAACCCTATAAGGTTGATACTATTAATATGTCACCTTACAGAGAAGTTAAAGATCCTAAGGATGGCCCCGGAGCTAGCAGGTAGCAAAAGCAAGATACCAAAGATATCCAAAGCAAAACGGAGTTACTCAAATCGGACTGAACAGAGATTTAATTAGTTGCTTGTTCTGTGTACTTAACCCTTGGTGATCCCATCCACTTGCATGTAATTCCCTGCCCAATGCTCGTGCTTCTCAAATCTAGTATTCCTTCCCAAATATGGTTCTTGAAGACAAAGCCCCTATATCCCACTGTCTGCTGCTATTTTGTACAAGCAAGTCAAAATCCACATTTCCTAAACTAAACTCCGTATCCCCTCACTCCATGCCCTTGCAAAATTGTTCTTGTTTGTCTCATTTTGGTCAATGGAGCCCACAGTTCACTCCCTCTGCCAGGTCAGAACCTTGCTTTCATCCTTAACTCTACTCAATCCTTACCTCCTATTTCCAGTTAATTATTGAGTTTTCCTTACTTTTGCTTGTTTAAAATTTCTGGTCTCTATATGACTTCTCTTCAGTTCCACTGTCTAGATCGTTAAAACAAGCAGGGGCTCCTTGCTACTAGGGCCTCTGCCATTCTAATATGCTCTTCACAATTCAGCTTAATTCAGTTTCCCAAAGTGCAAATTTTATCATATCAACTCCTGCCTTTAAAATCTTCATTGCCAGAGGGGAAGTGGGTGGGGAGATGGGTGCAATAGATAAAGGGAATTGAGACTATACTTATCTTGATGAGCACTTATCTATGAGAAATACATAGAATTGTTGAATCACCATATTGTACACGTGAAACTAATATAACACTGTATGTTAACTAAATTTTAAGAAAAATCTAAAAGTTAAAAAATAGTATGATAAAATTTTCTAGTGAAACAAACAAACAGACAGACACTTCTAGTGGCTTGTCACTCACCTCCAAACTCCTTAGGATGGCATTAAAGCCCTTAGGACCAGCCTTCTGTCTACTGTTGTAGTCTAACTTTCTACAATTACCTACCTCACATTCTATAATTCAGCCATATTGATTTATTATCATTTCCTAAATGTGTTGAAATATGCTGTTCTTTCTCTTGATTCTGACCTTCTGTAGATAATGAAGTAATCTTCCCTATGCCTAGAATGTTCATCATTCTTATAAATGTTAGGCTTCAACTTATACAACATCTGTTCTAGGAAAGTGGTTTCTAATAACCCAAGGCTGGGCAGGTGTCCCTCTGATGTCTGTCCATAGAATACTGTGCTTATCTCCACTTCAGCACATACTGCAGTGTGTTATAAGTATCAGTTCATTGTTTTCTCCAATAAGACATAAACAATTTGAGGGTAGAGGTGGTATTTGAACCTACAGTGTTTGGCACTATGTCTAGCATATATCAAGTGATCAACAAATATTTATTGAATTAATGAATTAATGACTGTCTACAAGTGTCATGCTGAAAAACAGAAGCCATCTGTTGTACTTGGCAACTGATAATCTCTGCCAGAAAACCTTCGTTAGGGTTGAGCAGGTTAGAAGTGAATGCGAAATAAGGAAATAGAAGGTTAGACTTTTCATTTGAGAAGCTTAGCTATTAGTTTAATTCATAAGAGCAATAGTAAATAAATGACTAACCCACAAGAATAACCTCTCAAGAGTCATGCACGATTTATAGGAAGAAAGTTTAAAAGCTTGACTAGAGGGTATAAAAGGAGATGAATACCACATGGTGAGACATACCATATTTCTGGCTAGGAAAACAATATTGTGAGATAAAATTATTTTCCTAACTTAACTTATAGTTTCAATACAATGTAACACTAATTTTCCATTGAGTTTTTTTTATTATGAAAATGGTTCATATTTGTGGGGAAAAATGCAAACCAAGTCTCTCATTCTCTTACTTTCTATTGAGTGTGTGTGTATGTGTGTAAGTACTCACACATGAATATATATTTAGACACACACACACACATATATATGATAGTCTTTTTTTAAACACATATGGACTCTCTTTATGTACCCTCCAACAACTATTTTATTTAACTTAGCAGCATAACTTGGATATCTTTCTACATCAATACATATGGATCTACCTTATACATTTTTAACTTCTAAAATTGAAATTTATCATACATACAAAAGAGTATAGAAACCGTCCCTCCCTCAGGTCACTTTCCATTCATGATTTCCTAAAGGTAAACACTATTACAACTTTTTTCAGCACTGATTAATGTTACCCGTTCTTGAACTTCATGTAAATGAAATCATGCAGTATGTTATTATTGTGTCTGGTCTCATGCTCAATATTTAGAAGTCATTCAGTAGTTTGGCTTTTCATTGCCATATTTCATTACATGACTATAATACAATTTACACATTCCTCTTTTAGTGGAACATTGTGTTGTTCCCAGACTGAGAATATTATGAAGAGAGATGCTGGGAACATTCTGTATCTGTCTTTTCATGAACATATGCATATATATCTGTTGGATATATACCTAGGAGTGGAAGAGCTAGGTGATAGGGTATTGACATATCTATTTTTAGTAGATACTGCCAAAGAGTTTTCCAAAATAATTATAGCAGTTTACACTCCCATAGCAGGGTGTATACCAGATTGTTTTTAAAGACCTAGGGCATCGCATTGTGTAATTTATATTGTAAATGTATTTAAACTTGGTTGTTTTCATTTTTTTTTTACTAGTACAAACATTTTGTATAGGTATTTTTGTTTATGCATGTGAGTGTTTCTTGAAGCATGTTCATACGATAAAATCTAAAAAAAAAAATGAGAAAATAATTTTAAGGTTCACTTGAAAAAATTAGTTTTTTCAAAATAAAATTAGGGAATAATATGTTTTAAAAAGCTGAGTATAATTAAAATGTTTTATAAAAGTTGCAGTCCTTAAAATTGTAGACGTGGTACAGAAAAGTACACGTGCATTAATGAGCAGAATGCTAGCTCTATCAGTTAGGTTCCAAAGAGGAAAAGTGAAATCAAACTGAATATTTAAAGCAGAGGGAACTTAATGCAGGCAATGGGTTACACTGGTGATAAAAGGGACTAAGAAGCCACCCAAAGATTAACAACACAGCAACAGCTGCCCTACCCCTAGGCTGGAGGAGCGTGAGAAGGGGGCAGAGTTCCTAGAGCTCAGGGCTGGGTCAGCCAGGGAACCAGGTAAAATCCTGGGATGGCTGTCTAAGCTAAGCAGGGACAAAGTGCCAGAGAAGTGCAGCCTCTGTCCAACGTATCACCTGAAGCAGAAAGAGGGAAGAGAGATGTTGGCTCCTCTTCTCCTCCGATCAGTGTCTCCTACCAGAAGTTCTGATGGTCTATTAGTAAGGAGTGTGGAAAAAGTCTCTGAAGGTCAGCTTGCTTGAGATAATGGAGCAGAGCAGCAGAAGGCAAGAAGGGCAACAGGATGGCTTAATAGAGTATCTAAGAAACATGACAGCACAAATCAGAATAGACAGGAATGGCGGTTTATTAAATGCTATTAATATCATTGTTACCTGTTATTAAAAAGATTGAGTTAAATTGGATTTTTCACCTCATACTATAGCCCCAAATAAATTACAAGGATGTGTAGTGTTAAACGTAAACAATTGAAGTCTCTATGAAAAATAAAACAATGTCTATTTTCAGGAATGGGGATGATTTATAGTGCATAAAAGCAACAGAATAAATCTAAAAGAGGGGCGCCTGGGTGGCTCAGTGGGTTAAGCATCCAACTTCAGCTGAGGTCATGCTCTCACAGCTTGTGAGTTAGAGCTCCGCATCAGGCTCTATGCTGACAGCTCAGAGCCTGGAGCCTGCTTCTGATTCTGTGTCTCCCTCTCTTTCAGCCCCTTTCCTGCTCAAGCTCTGTCTCTCTCTTTCAAAAATAAATAAATGTTAAAAAAATTAAAAAAAAGAATAAATCTAAAAGAAACTATCATCATTTAAATTTAAAACGATAACATAAATAAAATTATATGGTACAGAACAAAGTGGGAAAATTACTGGTACACATATGAAGAAGGGTTAATACTCATAAAGTCTCATAAATAAATAGAAAAGTGGGCAAAATATACCAATAGATATTTCATAAAAGAAGATAAAATTACCAGTAAATGTAGATAAAATAATATTTAAATTTCTAATAATTGAAGTAATACAAATTTAAGTAAATATATATTTATTTGCCGATTAAAGTGACAAATATTATAAAATATTGTTCATCTCACAGTGTGGAGACAATGTATGCTACACCAATAAATGGACTAACATGCTGCAATTAAAGTTATTTTTCGAGAAATACTTGTTGACAAAGATAATATTCATTTAAATTTTTTTAATGTTTATTTATTTTTGAGAGACAGAGAGCTAGTGGGGAAGGGCAGAGAGAGAGCAAGACAAAGAATCCCAAGCAGGCTCTATGCTTTGAGCTGTCAGCACAGAGCCCGACATGAGGCTCGAACCCACGAACCATGAGATCATGACCTGAGCTGAAGTAGGACGTTTAACTGACTGATCCAGCCAGATGCCCCAATAATATACTTTTTGATAATATTCTTGAAATAATGAGGTGAACACATTAGGATTTAAGCAATATTAAGCTTAAGTTAAAATTCCGTTACAAAATAAAATAACCCACACATACAAAAACATAAAGTACTAGAAGGAATATATCAATATGGTAAAGAATAAACTGAAATAATCATTTCTGGACCATGGGATTATAGTAACTTTTATTTAATTATACATTTCTGCATTCTTCAAATATTCTACAGTGAACTTTTAAAATCTAAAAAAAAGCAATGATCATGCATCTCAATGCGGTGAAGTCAAAAGATGATGAAGAATGCATTATTTGCCAAGAGTAGGAGATTGACACAAATTTGCAGATGGAAAGGAAAGAGCCAGTGGAGATGAACCAATTGCAGATGAAAAGATCTAAACTTGCTGAAGGAAGGTCTTGGAGGAGACCGGCTGAGCTTCAGAGCACAGATGAGGAAATTAGGCTTGGATAAGAGTATATGAGGGAAAAAAAGCCTTAGGAAGCAAGACTGAGAACTAGACCCTGAGGGAGTTCACATTCTATGACCTTGATTTTCTCTCTGCTGGGAGTGAGGAGTAAGGGTTGAATAGTAGTTTATAGTACACATTTATAGAACTGTGTGAGGTTCTGGAAATTTGCTCAAGAGATGCGGCTGAAGAAAATGAAAAGATTAAAAGGTTGTCCTGAAAGTCTCTTTGAGGTAAGATATCTTCACTTGGTAACGGTGGCATGATTCTCTACAATTATGTGAGATTTCCAATCAAGGATATGTATGTTTAAGGACAGAAGCCTTGGAAGCTTGGGAAGTTCTCTAGTTGAGAATTTGCAGAGTAGAAAGAGGTAAAAGACAGAAAGGTTAGGAGATTGAAGGAAACTTGAAAGCGCAGTCTGCATCTGGATCTACGCTAATCAGGAAAGGAAGGAAACCTGGAGTGGGGGTGGGGGACAGGGAGAGCGGGTCTTTGGAAGCACCTTTCCACAGTGGACAAAAGAGGAGTGAGAATACATCATCCGCCTTAAGTGAGCACCCAAGGTCTTTGGATTAAACTTTTGGTATTTACCGCACTCTGCCTTGTGTTTTAGTTGATTGTACTTTTCTTTTTTTTAAACCACACCCGCTCTCACTTGCGGCTGTGTATTCCTGAGGCACCTACCCAAGTGCTCTGCACTTGGCAGCCGTTCAAGTACTGTTGTTGGAAGACTGAAGGCAACCAAATATGTTAATTTCTGGCATCATGGCAAGTGCTTTGGTTAAATATAGAACTACTCTTTTGAAGATCGTGTAGTCAAAAGTATTTATTAAATTGGCAACAGTGCTTGCCAGCAACATCAATATGGCGCGCCTTGGGAAGAAGCCAATGGAAGGTGTTACTGGGACTATAGCAAGCTCAGGGCATTGAATTTAATTGCACTTTGGAAAGCACAATCTTTTTAAGCTTCACACTAATGGTGAAAAGACCTGTTTCACATGCAGGCACAGCTTGCGCTGGATTGACTGTCTTGCGGTTTCAGGAATGGTAACTGTGAATGTTCCTTGCTCAAATAGTATCTAGTCGAGGGTAGCAGGAAACCTTTTGCTTTTCTCTAAAAGCCTGGTTTCAGAATGTGAGTTTTCCTAATACTGCATTTCCAGGGCATACTCTTCTTACAGTATACTTTTCAAGGCCTTTCCTGTTGATTTCCCCTAATTTAAGTAGAACCTCACAAGATCCCAAGTCTTTATTTTATAGGAAGAATAAAGACGAGGAATATATCACTCTGCTGGTGGTGAGGCTGGGGGTCTGGGAGGGAAGAAGAATTGCAATTCCTCCTTTTGATAATCTTAACTGTAGTTTTACACACACACACACACCCATGCATGTGTGTGCATGTGCGTGGGCACACACACACAGACTCCTAAATTCACTCATGCACACTCAGTCACAAGTTCAGTTACGTGCTCACTCACACAAACCTCTCCAATCTTTTTTCCAGTTAGATGTTAAAATCACAACTCTGCTCTTCAACTTTTAGTGTTTTCAAGGCTCTTTCTTATATATTCATGAATCTAGTAGACCTCATCCCAGTGAACATTCTTAATTACAGTCAATTGCCCCAGATTGGCTTTCCTGAATTTAAATGCGTTTGCCATTTCACTTTTCAAGGTGAATTTGATTGACTGTCTTGTAGTGATTGATGCAAGCTCATTCAGAATGTGTGAATAATAAATTTATTGCTCTCTGGAAATCAGTAATAGATCAAAAAATCTCTTTGGTTTAATATTTTACTGTTAAAGATTAAACAGTTCTTCTAAATAACTTAGCAACCCTTTCAACCTCAAATTGTTTAGCTCTATGTGTAAGGAAACTATGGAGATCGTTTCAGTTCCCTTGGGTGCATTTGTGCAATTTGGATTTAGCTGGTCTGCAAATTGTACTCATCTACGTTACTGTTTCTGTAATGAGAATGATCCAACTGTGTCATAACCTTTTGGCTCTTAACCTCCTTCATTTACATAACCTTTTACTTCTCATTTGTACTAGCCTTGCCAATTTAGGATGAATGCATCATCTCCTTCCTTTTTCTCCCACGACCTTATTTTGTTGCTAAAAAAATCAATTAGTTTGTCTTACATATGAGAAAATCATGTTGTTCACAATAGGTTTTACAATATTTGAAAGATGGTAGGTGTTTTAACAAAAAGAAATGAGTTAAAGGATTTTAGCACTACTGTCATGATTTTAAGAAAGGGTAAATTATTTTTACTTTAAAAAAAATGTTAAAATCTGAAAAGATTTACAAATATATTTAACAGTTGTTAAATAGTTGACTTACATGCATACTTAGTGTCTTGCTTTGAAGAGTATATGTTATAATTTAGAGTAGTGCTACTATCTAATATCTTAAACATATATGCGTTAAAAGTATATATGCATTAGGGTCTTCTATATTTAAAATTATGCCATTTATATACATTTATACACACACATATTCACAGGTGTTTATTTTTAACGCTTTAATAACATCATAAAATTTGGACGTGCTAAACTAAAAATGTAATTAAGAGGAAATTGTGTTTCAAAAATTAATGACAGAAGTCATTTAAATAGTAAATAGGACACACATGGAATGATTTGTTTAAAAAATCCTATTTACATGCACGTTTAAAAAATATTACTACCTATTCTGTTTGTGATACTCTGAGAAGAAAGACCAGGTGTGTAATAAGGAAACCAGATGTCATCCAGGTATCGAGGAGGGCTTCCCTGAGGAAATGACATTTGACCTGAGTAATCTTTTTATGTGATCCTGACCCATGAGCCCCTCCCATTTAGCTGAAACCTGCAGCAGCTTTCTCAAATCCTCAGCACTCCTTGCGCACTGTGCATGATCTGACCTATCTCTGCCCCTTCTTCCCCAGCAGCACTCATCTCATTGGACATTTCTGTTCAGTAGCCATACTTCTAGAGGATGAGCATGGACCTTGTATTGTCAGAATCAAGATCACTGCTATATTGTAGGGACAAGCAAATATCTGGTGATTAAATGAGGGTGACATAAAACCTCAAATCCTTAAATTAAAAAAAAATGGTTTAAATAATTTTTTAAATGCTTATTTACTTTTGAGTGAGAGACAAGAGAGAAAGAGAGACAGTGTGAGTGGGGGAGGGGCAGAGAAAGAGGGAGACACAGAATCCGAAACAGGCTCCAGGCTCTGAGCTGTCAGCACTGAGCCCAACATGGGGCTAGAATCCATGAACTGCGAGATCATAACCTGAACAGAAGTCTGATGCTTAGACAACTGAGCCACCCAAGCGCCCCACAAATCCTTAATTAAAGATAATGTGTCTTATTCATCATTATTAGAATTATAGCTACCACTTATTATTGGATGTGGTAAGCACAGCCCAAGATAACAAATGTGGTTGACATCGACTCCCTATTAGTGACAAAAAAAATGGAAATTTGGGAGTTCAATAAATTGCCCAGTGTCAGGCTTTGATTTACTCTATGATGTTTAAAAAAGACAGAATCACTAAATTGTTTCAGTATCATCTGGAGAGCACAAAAACTACTTTTTTGATGACAGTCTTGATGTAGTTCACCCCAAATATTAGTGCTTTTATATAAATTTGTTTAACATTGAAATATTTATGTATTGTTAAATTTGTTCTCATTTTTAAGCATGAAAAATAACTTGGAGAATTTTGTGTGTCACATGGCTGGAGTTGTTCCATGTATGGGACAATATGGCAGGAATAGACCAGAAAGCCAGGTTAATGAAAGCATTGATTTCCCAGACTCAGAAACATTATCATTTAGAAATATATAATAACTTAAATATCCCTTTTCTATATGATACTTAATATATTTTATAACTTACAATATCATTTTCATATATAATCTCATTTAATATTTACGATAAGCCTATGGAATAGCTATAACTCTTGTCTAGTAAGTTAAATAGCCAAGATTCAGATGAGTTTTTTATTATACCATAAATACCTAAGATATTCAGAGAGATTAAAGAAGATATTACATTCTTTTAAAAAAAAAATTTTATGTTTATTTTTGAGAGAGAGCATGCAAGCAGGGGAGAGGCAGAGAGAGAGAGGCAGAGAATTCAAAGGAGGCCCTGTGCTGTCAGCACAAAGCCAACATGGGGCTCAAGCCCACAAACCATGAGATCATGACCTGAGCCGAAGTCGGATGCTCAACTGACTGAGCCACCAGGTACACCAAAGATATTACATTCTTTTTTTTTTTTATGTTTTTTTCTTTATTTATTTCTGAGAGAGAGACAGCATGAGCAGGGGAGGGTCAGAGAGAGAGGGAGACACATAATCTGAAACAGGCTCCAGGCTCTGAGCTGGCTGTCAGCACAGAACCTGACGCGGGGCTCGAAACCAGGAACTGTGAGATCATGACCTGAGCTGAAGTCGGACACTTAATCGACTGAGCCACCCAGGCGACCCAAGATATTACATTCTTAATGCAAGGACAGAAAGGTGATGCAAAGGGAACTATTAGAGAATAAAAAAAGTGTTCCTAGAGATTAAAATATGAGCACTGAAGTAAAAAGAAAAAATGATAAACTCCCAGAAAGTTAATGAAAATTAGAAAGATATGGAAATGTTAGTGAAAAGATGAGGCAAAGAGTTCAGAACTGGAACATTCAAATTTTGATTAAAGTCCTAGAAAGACAGTACAAAAAAAAAGTATGTGTGTGTGTCTGCGCGCGCGCGCGTGTGCACACGCAGGAGTGTTGGTGATGGTGGAGGAGGGAGTATTATAAGAGACAAAAATGGAAGGAAATTATCCAAAATGGAAAAAAGACATGAGTCTTCACAGTAAAAGGATTCACCGAGTGTCCAGAACTATAAAAATATTCCCACAAAGAAAATCTTTTTTTTTTTTTTGAGGGGGGGGGAGAGAGAGAGAAGGAGAGGGGGAGAGAGAGAATATTAAGTAGGTTCTATGTTCAATGTGGAGCCTGACACAGGGCTCAAACTCGTGATGACCATGAGATCCTTTACCTGAGCCTAAATCAAGAGTTAGATGCTTAACCGACTGAACCACCTGGGCACCCCAATATTCTAATGAAATTTTACACAGTGACATGGACAAAAGAGACTAAGAGTTTCTAAAAGATGTTCTTCAAATTTCTAAGGAAAAAAAATTATGTTCAAACTATTAGCCAAATATGAAGGCTATTTGAAAATACATTCAGACATGCAAAGTTTCAGAAAATTCATTCTTCATCATTTTCTCTGTAAAATGACCATAGGGTATACTCCAACAAAACAGGAGAGTATACAAAGAAAGGATATATGGGATCCAGGACACAGTGGGTTTTTTACAATTCTTATTTATATTTGAGAGAGAGAGACAGAGAGACAGAGAGAGAGCAGGGAAGGGTCAGAGAGAGATGGAGATAGAATCTGAAGCAGGCTTCAGGCTCTGAGCTGTCAGCACAGAGCCCAACATGGGGCTTGAACCCATGGGTTGTGAGATCATGACCTGACTTGAAGTTGGATGCTTAACCAACTGAGCCACCCAGGCGCCCCCAGGAAGCAGTAGATTTAACTTGGTAAAGAAGTCAAAGAAATCCCAGAACTATAGTTCAGGATAGTATCAGATTAGAGCTGAAGAGAGAGAACTCCAGGAAGTTGATCACTGAGGGGGATAAAGGAACTATAGAGTATGATTGAGAAGGTAGGAAAATGTCAGTATGATAAAGTCACAAATCCAAGGAACAAAGAATGCAATGAGAAATTTCTGAGAAAAATATGAAGCAAAATGGAGTGCCTGGATGGCTCAGTCAGTTAAAGCATCTGACTCGATCTCAGTTCAGGTCTTGATCTCAGGATTGTGAGTTCAAGCCGTGTACTGGGCTCTGTTCTGGGCATGAAGACTTAAAAAAAAAAAAAAAAAAAAAAAAAA
>NW_027532041.1:6714527-6737067 GCF_008692635.1 Crocuta crocuta | reverse complement strand
TAAAAAAAAAAAAAAAAAAAAAAAAAAAAAAAGAAGCAAACTAAGATGTGACACAATGGTAGGCAATTGTAGAATGTTTAAAAAAATTACTTCAAACTGATGTTAGAAACATCTTTGTATCAGTGATGTTTATAAACACAATTGTAGAGGCTGTTTACACCATATAACAACTGGCATTTGAGGTTGGACCTTGAAGTTGTCTTCAAGGCAGACAACATGGAAGGGGACATAAATAAAATAGTGGGAAGTGTACAAACTAGAACCAATAAACACTAGTTGAAATCTACAAGAACAGACTGAAATCTATGCCCGTTTGTCACCACCTCCAACTTCGATGATGTGTGTGTTTTGCAGGATAAGCTGGAGCCTTTTGTCTTGGAATTCAACATCCACCCGGCCTAGATGTTGAAGAGACAGAAAGATCCATGGAAAGATGCAACAACTGATGGCCAGGCTCCTGCTCCTTGCCAATAAGGTGAACCAGTAAATAAACAAAAATGTGTGAGAGTGTGACATCCCGTTTCCCCCTTCCTCAATCTTCTAAGCATAAAAACAATAGGACTACTTCTCCATGTCAGCCCTCAGAATTTCACACAAAGTGTCTCTCTGTGGCCCCCTCAAACATGAATCAGACAGAGAAGGAAATTCTGGGAAATGTAGTTCAGCCTAGCTTAGCTAATCGCATTACACATGGACACATTACATAGCTGCCACAGTCCCCTCTGTGTCCCTAAGAGTTGTAACATTAGAAATACAGAGACAAGGGGCGCCTGGGTGGCTCAGTCGGTTGAGTGTCCGACTTTGGCTCAGGTCATGATCTCACGGTTCGTGGGTTCGAGCCCTGCATCAGGCTCTGTGCTGACAGCTAGCTCAGATCCTGGAGCTTGCTTCAGATTCTGTGCCTCCCTCTCTCTCTGACCCTCCCCTGCTCACGCTGTCTCTCCCTCTCAGAAATAAACATTAAAAAAAAAAAATTAAAAAAAAAAAGAAAGAAATACAGAGACAAGCAATGCAATTTTAGTATAGTATTTGGTCCAACTCTGAACAATATTTACATAATAATGATAATGCAAATGCTGTTTCTGGGTCACTACATTTAGAATCAATCTGTGGAAAAGCACAGCAAGCTGGGCTGTGGTTTCAAGAAAAGAAGATGAATGCTAGCCTTGAAAACCTAAAAATAAAAGGTAGGTAGTAAAAGGTGGAACATGGAAAGGGATGGAAGAACTGTGAAAGGAAAGGGAGGGAGCCAATATTGTAATTTTTTAAGTGGAGAGTTAAGGGATCCTTCCTAAAATTAATGAACAAGAAACAGAGGTTTATGAGTAGTATTTAAAGTGATAAATGTAAGCGATAGGAGAATTAAAGATAATGATCTAACTATAAACACTGGGAGAAGTAAGCAAAGGTGAAAAAAAGAGAGTATAAATACGGTAAATATCAAAATTCATAGTGTTGAATCAATAGATAGTATCAAGAGTTGTTAGAACAATAAACTGACATATGGAGAAGCATGTTAGTTACTAAAACAAAGATGGTTAAGAGGCCGTTTCTGAGAAATACAAGTGCATTAGGAGAAAAGTAGAGGGATACTTTTGCTTTCCAGTTTTTTTGGTAGTATTTGAGTAGTTATCATAAGCGTACATTACTTTTATTGTAATAATTTATTTTTAGGGAGAGAAAACAGAAGAGATAAGAGCGTAGGACCTTGGCTAAATCCTGCAGTAAAAGGACAGGTGTGAAAGGAGAAGCAAGAAAAGAAGATGAAGTTAAGATAAATATTACCTAATAGCATATTAACTATTTCACAGATTTAAACAACAGAAACCTTATCTTTACTCGAACTTTAGAATGGATTTGGCCACTGATCCACAATGATAGTAGATATATCTGTCAAAGCATTCCTTTTTTCTCTTGAATGAGCCATTCTGATGAAAACTTATGGCAAAATCCACCAACTATAATTTTATAAAGCATGAAACCATAACATTGATTTATTATATTACTATGTGTTCTATGTTACTATGTATACTATATTATTATATATATGTATCATTTCTATTCTATTCTATTCAACCATACCAATGTTTCTAAATATTTGAGTGCTTGCTGTTTCCTAGAATAGGCCAAGCTTTTCGAAAACTCTTATTTGTCAGTATAACATAACATTTTAGTATATTCACAATAGAAATGAAATTATTCTTCTGAATAGGATCCTAATCAGTAATGAAATTACACGGGTATCACATAAATATAATATTTAGGATGAGAACTTTACATACTAGTTTATCATTTTTCATAATTATGTTCAAGAGTGTTGCTCATGCTATTATAGGTTCTAAATGTTCTGATAATTTTCCTTAATTATCAGTTACTATGTATTTTTCTAAACCAGTCACATCACTGAAATATAAAAGAACCATGTTAATGTCATTCACATTGATATTAGGATACTTCTAAACATTGCCTATTTCCTGTCTTTACATGTTTTCCTTTGATTAAACATCTCTGTGAATTATCCTCAAGTGCATTACTATTAACTTCAACAAGTTATGTTAGTTTAAATCATTTATTCTGTTGAAATACTATATTACATAACCGATTTCTGCAAATCTGTTAGTGATTTGAATTAATTTGTTCTTTAGAAACTGTGCTAGAATAATTATACTTTGATCTTATAAATTAGCCAAATGGAATATTGTTTATAATACAATTTAAATGAAAACTACCATTACATTAAATAGTGTTTCTTGGCTCATTGCTTAATGGACCTCGGTTAATGTGCTGCTCATGTGGAAATGGCAGAACTGGATCCGCTGGGGTTAATAGCGTATCAGAAACATGGTTGTCCTCACCAATGTTTTCATTACAAAGCAAATAATAAAAATCAAATCAATCTACTTTCAACACAAATTTCAGAGTGTTATTTAAGAATTTATAAGGTAGAGCTAAGTTGTTTCTGCATGATGCTTACATTAGTGAAAAGCAAAAATGTTAAAACTGCCCCTCTTTTGGGATCTGTCCCAGGACCCTTCAGGTTCTAAGATTTAATCAATGACAGTGGCCACCACATTCATGCATGTCAGCTACACAGGAAACTCTGGTTTTCCTCCTGGACCTTTTTATTCTCTGGGACTATTTCATTCTAAACTCTATTATGTCATTTTTGGCCAAATTGAGATTCTTTCGACCCCTCAGCTATTTATTCCTGCTAATCGTGTCTTGAGTATGTAGAAGCCTCCATCTTCTTGACCTGTTCATTTTCTTTTAGCCAATTTACTCAACATAAATCACAATTTACTGTGCGCTTATATTGTTCTAAGAACTTTTACACACATTACCGTGTTTAAATTATATGAGGTTCCCATGAGTAGGAATTATTACCCCATTTCACCCACGAGGACATTAAAGCATAGAGAGGTTAAATAAGTTACTTCGGAGACGTGGGTGGACAAGGATTCAAATTCAGGTGTAGTTGCTCCATGGCCTATGCCATTCAGCTCTGACGTTCTTACTCCCTTCCATATTCCACCTGAATCTTGTCATACTTCATTTCAACTTCTCTCAACTGCTCTTTCTCTCTCTCTCTCATACACATATTCTCTCCCTGGTTTCTCAGTGCCCTCGACTCCTTTATTTTCTAGTCTTGTGAGCTACTGACATCCTTCAAAAGATCCAGTTCCAGGGGCGGGTGCCCAGGTGGCTCAGTAGGTTGAGTGACTGACTCTTGATCTCCACTCAGGTCATGATCCCAGGGTTGTTGGATCGAGCCCCATGTCAGGCTCAGTGCTAAGTGTGGAGCCTGTTTATGATGCTCTCTCTCTGTCTCTCTCTCCTTCTACCCCTGCCCCTCTCTTTCTCTTGTGCTCTCTAAAAACAAAAAAATCCAATTCCGTTAACCAAACCATTCCCCTTCTCTGCTCTTACATTCAGAGTACTGAGCACCTGAGCACTACTGGAGAGATCACAAGTATGTGAGCACTGCTGCCACTACCCATTCATTGTCTCTAGCCTCAGCTGGGTCTTCCACACTACCTGGTTGTGTGTCCTTTGTCAGCTCCCTTTTCTATTCCTAACTTAATTTCTGTAAACCTCCTGCTCTGCCATTTCCTGTTTCCATTTAGCTAACCCAGAGAATTTGATTGCCAAATTGGCTCACATAAATGAGAGATCTTCAAGTATCAAGCTTTACTAATACTTTCAAAAACATAAGCAATCAAGAGGCACAGGGGACACATGGAAAGGTCTAAGATATCCTGCATAGCTCTCACGGTCCTTCATTTCTGTGTTAGTCACTGGGTGGTCCAGAGAAGGAGATAAAGTCTCTAAGAAACACTCATGGGTTATGAGAATATATAATGGGAACATTTAGGTTATGAAATATAACTAAATTTTGTACACTAAATAGTTACTTAGCTTGCGTGACACTTTCCAGAGAACCATGCTTCATAAATCCATGCAACCTACGTCGCTTTATCGTGAGCATCCTAAAATAGGAATATCCTCTTAAAAGAATTCCAGAGATAAGGGCTCATCTTCTAGCAACTATCAACCTATTTGCAAGGGGTTAAGCTATCAGCATGCCTATGAGGATCACCTGATTTCTTTCCTTCTCCAGACATTTCCTGTGTCCCATCTACAAACATACACGGGTCAACTGCTTTAACTCTTTCCATCTTTCATATTTAGTTAAGAATCCAGCTTTCAGGGCACCTGAGTGGCTCAGTCGGTTTAGCATCTGACTTGATTTTGCCTCCAGTCCTGATCTCAAGGGACTGAGATAGAGCCCTGTGTCAGGCTCCAAGCTGAGTACGGAGCCTGCTTGGGTTTTCCTTTTCCTTTCTCTCTGCCCCTCCCCCATTCTCACACACTCTCTCTCAAAATAAATAATAAACATTAAAAAAAAGAATCCTGCTTTCTACGTTATAAAAAATAAAGCATCTCTTAGGTATGAAAGTCCTTAGACTTCCCATTTCCAGTAACATGGCATTATTAGATGGCCATCCTACCTTCTTTCCTTCTCAGGGGGAAAAGGTGTCATTTATTTTATCCAAAGCTAAGCCTCTTCTCAATGATTTGTTTCTTCTTTGCTTTCTCTTCAGAGACTCTGGATATTTTATTAGTCAATTGCAAATCCACCTAATTGCATTCTTAACTAGCCAACACTCCTTAGCAATAATTTATTTTTTATCTATTACTTCTATTGAGCTTTTTATGTGGCCAGCAATTTACAAGTGTGAACTCAGTCTTCATAACAACCATGTGATGAATACACATAGAATCCCCATCCTACATATAAGAGACATGGATATAAGCAGAAGTGAAGTAACTTCTTCAGAATCACACAGCTGGTAAGAGGTAGCACTAGGATTTGAACACAGCAGTTTATACTGTGCTACAAGTACCTTCTCTAATGTCTTTTTTTAAAATGAGCACATTTCAGATTATCGAAAAAGGTACAAAAGTAGGTCAAAGAAGGTGATAATAGCTCTAATCCTCTTTCCCTGTAATGTTACCATTCGTACAATTATCAAGAACAGGAATGCAACTTTGGAACAATATTATTAACTAATCTAAGATTTTATTTTTATTTTAAAATGTTAATTAATTTGATTCAGTTTTGCACTAATATCCTTTTTCTGATCTAGGATCTACTTTGGAGTCAGGAGTGACTTCTCCTCTCTTGTCTCCGACCTTTAAAATTTTCTCAGCTTTGGGGCTCCTGGGTGGCTCAGTTGGTTAACCAGCTGACTCTTGGTTTTGGTTCATTTCATGACCTCACAGTTCCTGAGTTCAAGCTCCATGTCAGGCTCTGTGCTGACAGTGCAGAGCCTGCTTGGGATTCTCTCCTTCTCTCCCTTTCACTCTCCTTTTCCTCTTCCTCCTCCTCCTCTCTCTCTCAAAATAAATACATAAAAAATTTAAAAAAATTTTCAGTCTTTTCTTATCTTTCATGACTTTCATAAATATTTACTTTTTGTCACTATTTTCTCCTCATTGTATGTCTAAATTGTCACTGAACCCATCTACACAGTTCTTTGCTTCAGTTATTGTAACATACAATGATATTTACAATCTCAACCATTTTTAAGCATGCACAGTGAATGCACTTAGGCAGTGTTGAATATATTTGCACTGTTGTGAAACAGACTGTCAGAGCTTTTTCATCTTGCAAAACAGAAACTCTCTACCCATTGAACACCCCCTCTTCTTTTCCCTTCAGCCCCTGGGAACCACCATTCCACTTCCTGTTTCTGTGACTGACTACCCTTGATAGCACCCACAGGTGGGGCTCTGCAGTTTTGCCTCCACACCGCACAAGTGAAACAGTCTAAATTCTTCAATCATTGTTTACGTGTTGAGTCAAGTAAATCCTCTGAGAGTAGAAGCCATGACACAATGTTTCCCACTTCCTAAGGCAATGAGCACAACTCTGAACGTGTAGTTCATTCCTCAAGAACAATGAATTTGGGGCACTATTGTGGGTTAAATTGTGTCCCCGCCCCGAATTCATAGGTGAAGGTCCTAACCCCCAGTACCTCAGAGTGTGACCTTATTTGGAAGTAGGGCCATTGCAGAAGTAATTAGTGGAGTTAAGATAAGGTCTTACTGAAAATAGGATGGGTCTTGATCCAATATAACCTACGACTGGTGTCCTTATAAAAAGGGGAGATTTGGAGCCAGCACAGAAGGAGGATGCCATGCGAAGGCATAGGTGGAGACTGGTGTTTCTACAAGCCAAGGAACACCAATGATTGCCTGCAGACCACCAGAAGTTGGGGTGTGGCAAGACACAGATTCCCCTCCCATCTATCAAAGCAGTCAGACCTGCTGGTACTTTGATCTTGGACTTTTAGTCTCCAGAACTGTGAGAAAGTAATATTCTGCTTAAACTCAGTTTAAGCTGCTGAGTTTGTACGAGTGATTTATTATCCAGGGTTATTGACTCTTAGATGGTCAATGATTGATGCATAAAATTGTATATAAAATTGCATGCATTTGTGTCTGTAGGTACACATTTGTTTCTCCCTTTTGCACAATTTCACAGTCTCCTCTTCATTATTAGTGGCAGGAGTATAATCAAAAGGGAAGAAAAAAAAATACAAATGGGAAGAAATGAGCCCCTGAGGTGGCATTTGTCTCTATTTTAACATTAGGTTTCTCTTGGTGTCTTCAGCTCATGAGAGTTTCACATCTTATAACATAAGGAACACGCACCTATGATCTTCAAGATCTACCTGAGCTTTACTCAGCACCTAGCATCTAAGAAGATCTCCTGCATCTTCCTCCATTGTAAGCATTAAAAGTGAGATTAAAAGTCCACAAATAAATCAAGCTTAAATGAAAACCAGGGGAAGGGAAAGGAAAAGATATTCTGAGACAAAGGGAGAATAGAGATTATCTCTTGGCAGCTACTCTGTTTAACAGATCTGGAGATACAGAATGAAAGACAGCTCTCTATCAGTTTTCCTAGGGATGCCATAACAGGTTACCACAAACTGCGTGGCTTATAACAACAGAAATTTATTTTCTCACAGTTTGAGTTTAGAAGTCAGAAATAAAGTTACCTTTCCTCTGAATGTTCTAGGGGAGAATTCTTTCTCATCTCTTCCAGCCTCTGGTGGCTCTAGGCTTTCCTTGACTTATGGAAGCATAACCCAAATTTCTTTCTTTCTTTCTTTCTTTTTCTTCCTTCCTTCCTTCCTTCCTTCCTTCCTTCCTTCCTTCCTTCCTTCCTTCCTTCTTTCTTTCTTTTCTTCCTTCCTTCCTTCCTTCCTTCCTTCCTTCCTTCCTTCCTTCTTTCTTTTCTTTCTTCCTTCCTCCCTTCCTCCCTTCCCTTCCCTTCCCTCCCNTATCTACCCCCTCCCTCCCCACACCCATCAGTCCTCAGTTTGTTCTCAGCATTCAAGAGTCTCTAATGGGCATAACCCAAATTTCTACCCATCTTCTTATGATTTTGTTTGAGTCTTCTCTTCTCTGAATGTGTTTCTTCTCTGTGTGTTTCTTTTAAGGATTCCTGTCATTGGATTTAGGGCTTACTCTAAATCTTGGCTGACTTTGACTCCAGATCCTTAACTTAATGACATGTGCAAAGACTTCCTTTGCCAAAGTAGGTCACATTCATCAGGTTTCCTGTGACAGGTTATATACATAATTTTTGAGGGGGGGGTGTCATTCAACCCAATAAAGGCTCTAACATTATTGAATTCTAAAAATAAATGAAGAATAAAATTAGTCCAAAGAGATTTGAGATCTAGAAGTCTATTTCCTAAGAGACCAAAAGTAAACTCTTAACTATGAATCACCTACCCACAAGCAAAAGGGCCTGAAAATATTTAGACTGTGAAAATGGAAACTTAAGGGGTGCAACGGAGTCCAACTTCTTTTTGAAGATACTAAATTCAATATTTCAAACACTAAAATATTTTTGAGGAGGAGAGGTGATATGATTGTGGTCTTTTCCTTTTTATAGAATGCCTTCTAGGAAAAGGATTAGATGTATGCTGTGAAGCTATTTTCAGGAAGTTTAGGAAGGCACATTTGAACCTAATTAAATCCAAACAATTGCATTAGCAAAGGTATAGAGAGACAGAGTAAGCAATGTTGTGAATTGTGAGTGCTTTGCACAGAAGTCTCCAGCTTTGGGTAGGGGGTGAAGATAGCATATTTTCAAGGTCTCATTCAAGTCTACATTCTATGGTTCTGCAATTTTCTTTCTTCCACACAAGTAAACATTACTTATGGATATTTTTCAAGTTAGGGACACTGAACAACAACGTTTTGTTTAATAGCATTGCTCATAAGCTGCTAGGAGAAACAGCTGAAGCATTTGTAGGTTGAACATATAGAACAAGACTAAAATAATCTAAAGGTGGGATCCACAGTATTTGAAGGGAAGGAGTAATAATTGTAGAATTTGGGCTGACAAGGGTTACAAGGGGCTATTAATGTGCATCTGCTGTTCTGTATGTGACTTTAATAACCAGGATCATCTGCTATAAGTTCAGGTAATGAGCTATTTCATTTTTCATAAAGGCATCTTTAAATCTATTTCTTTCACTTTTTTATTATAAAAGTACTTCTCCCTCAAAATATTCGATAACAATGAGTAGGCAATCATTAGACCAATATTGTGTTCCAAATAGCTTTGAAATTATGCCATGGGATCTAGGGATAAGAGCTCAGGGGAGGAGAAAGCATATTATAACAAGTAATAGTTTCATATATTTTTTTCTCTGTGTGCCAGAAGTTTTTACAGATGGGGGTTTGAAATTGGACGAGATTCAAATAATCTGGTGTAATAAATAATGCCAGGTGCAGATCAGGTCCAATTTCTTTTTTAAAGTGTTGAATCCAACATTTCAAATAACCAAAATATGTTAACGTTGGAAACCGGTCAGAATAGCTGGCTGAGGCAGACGCTCTGAAATAACTGATGGAGCTCCATCTAACCAGAGCTCTTTTGGCACAGGGTCAGAAAGACAGCATCACACAATCTCTAAGATGATTTTCATCACTAGGGCAACTTGGCAAGCAAGTAGGAAGGGTCAAGGTCTAACGATTATGAAAAATGTTACAGTTTTCAATGTACTAAAGTCCATTGAACTTGGAGGCTTTACTTGGGTAATAATAATAATTGCTCACAATACATTAGGTGCTATTTCAGATGATTTATTTATGGCATTTTATTTAATCTTCCTCTCAACCCAATGAGGGAAATTTGTTTTCCCATATTTCAGATTAGGAAACTGAGTGTCAGAATAACTTGTGTAAGGTCCCACAGCTAATAAATTCATAGCTCAGTGCAGGTTCCAACCCAATCAGCCCGTCTCCTTGGGCTTCTCTCTTAGTTCCTGTACTATTAAAAGTTCTGTCTCAAACGTAGGACATCTCAGTCTGAAACTGCAGCCAATTAGTTTGCCTTGGTAAACTTGACGATTCATACGTTTATCTCATTTGTTTAAAAAGAATTCATATGGGGGCGCCTGGGTGGCTTAGTCAGTTAAGTGTCCGACTTTCGCTTGGGTCATGATCTCGTGGTTCGTGGGTTCGAGCCCTGCGTCGGGCTCTGTGCTGACTGCCAGCTCAGAGCCCGGAGCCTGTTTCAGTCTGTGACTCCCTCTCTCTCTGACCCTCCCTTGCTCACGCTGTCTCTCCTTCTCTTAGAAATAAATAAAAATATATTAAAAAAAAGAATTCATATGAATCATTAAGTGAAATACTATATAAAATACTATGTATAAATGGAATAATTATAAAATACTATATAAACAAAGTGACCTTTTTGAAAAGTAGAAAATGGCAAAACATAATATTTATTCAAAACTCATGAATTTGTACAACCAATATTAATTGGTTGCCTGTTATATGCCAGATATTGTGAAATGTACGGGGGTTGAGGGGGGAGAGACCTGCTTCCTGTCCTCAAGATGTATATAGTCCTATGGCAGTGACAGACAATAAATAAGTAGAGGATTTTACATTTTGCTAATTTGAGGGGGAGGGGGACTCATTTAAGCTGAGATTAGATGGTTTAGAAGAAACTAGCCCCAAGAAGGGAAGGCAGGTAAGAAGCAAAAACACGGTAAGCAAAGGAAACAGGATGTACAAAGGTCCCGGGTAGGAAAGAACTTGGGGTTGCTCAAGAAACCAAAGTGCCAGTGAGTCCAAGAACCAGATAACAGAAGGAAGAAACAAAAGACTAGAGGTGAGGCTTCAGAAACAGAAGGCAGAGGGTATTGGATGGTTTGATGTGCTCTTTGAATATTATCCTAAGTGGCTAAGAAGATATTGGAGGGTTTTAAAGAAAGGGAATAAGATGATCTGATTTGTGTTTTAGAAAGTTCACTTTGATTCCTATGTGAAGAATGGATTTGAACATGGATTTTTATATTCTGGGCTGAGATTTTTCAAACTCAAGCATCTGGAGCACTCCTCAGAAGATGTTAGAAAAAAAAAGAAGTTTGAAAATTACTTCCATGGGTTGATTTCCTTTCTGTTTAATTCCAAAGGACTCTAGCTTTACTAGATTTTTGTTTTATTTTATCTGTTATGAAGCAATGTGGACTTTATTGTTATTTATTATAAAGTATTTAGCCTGTGATTTTAACCTCTTTGTGTTTCCATCCTTTTGTCTACGAATCAGAGATTTCTTTTTTTAAAAAAAGTTTTTTAATGTTTATTTCTGAGAGAGAGACAGAGCATGAACAGGGGCAGGGCTGATACACACACACACACACACAGAATTCGAAGCAGGCTCCAGGCTCCGAGCTGTTAGCACAGAGCCCGGACTTGGGGCTAGAACTCATGAACTAAGAGATCATGACCTGAGCTGAAGTTGGGAACTTAACCTACTGAGCCACCCAGGTATCCCAAAGATTTATTTCATTGACAGTGATCTTCCCTAAGATAATATAGTGAAAGTCATTTTGTATCTTTCCAAATAGATGAATGCCATGTTAACAGAATATCTGTGAGTTTATTGCTTTTTTCACATTTTATTCGCCAGTGTAGTGTTGTGTCACTTATAAAATGTGAGTAAATAGATTATGCTTGTGGCTTTATTGAAATTCCAGTTGACTAAAATGATACTTTGAAAACTGTCTTTCATCTAAGACCTTCAAATGCATTGTAGTCATTTAAATTATCCTCCAAGGTGCGTCTGATTAAGCGACAGATTTCATCTCAGGTCATGATCTCACAGGATTCATGAGGTTGAGTCCTGCATCTACCTCTCTGCTGTCAGCACGGAACCCACTCTGGGTCCTCTGGCCCCTCTTTCTCTCTTTCCCTCCCCTCCTTGCACTCATGCGCGCTCTCTCTCTCTCAAAAAGAAACATTTTTTTTAAAAAAGGAAAAAAGACTGAAAATAAATAAATAATCCTCCAAAATGCATACAAGGTTGGAAGGCTCTGAAAGATAATTAGGTGAGCCAAAAAGAGAAGGCTTGTATCTCTTGATCTTGTCTTCATACTTTTTATCTTTTAGAGAAGAGGGAAAAATAATAGCAACACCATAGATATTTTTCTTTTACTTTCTTTTTCTTTTCTCCTCAACATCTAATATCTGCTTTCCTTTTTAGAAAGACCACCCTGGGAATTGTGTCATTGGGTCCAGTGCCCCACTTCTGTTATGGAAGCTGAATGGGAAAATCCCCCTCTCCCCATCCCTGGGTAGACAGAACCAGGAGTGGTGGGGCTTTCCAGGAAGGTGTGGTGTGCCGTGGCCTTGAATGCCCAATTGTTTGCAATGCTAGTGTCTTGGTAACAATGTTCATGGCACCTAACTTCCAAAATCCTTTGGGGTCTCACACATCTTCCAGAACCACTTCTCTCCAGTTTGCAGATTTTACATTCTTCCGATAATTTCACTTCAGAGAGCGTTGACTCTATTGCTTGCACCATGAACCCTACAATCATTAACCTGTACGTGGGAAGGCAGCTATGTGTCATTGTGGAAACTTGACTGACCTGCTTTGTGTAGGTCATAGATCTGACAGAGCAAGAGCATTAAGGTCCTACCTCCTCCCTCTCTAACTCTTGAGTGTGATGACTGAACAAAACATAGAAAGAAATGTGCGTTACAAATATACTTTTAAAATTTCACAACATTGAGAGAGTTTTGAAATCACTGATGAAATAAACCACTTTTACTAAAGTTCAGAAGGAAATATGGTCCCTGTTACCAAACATATGTATTTTTATGCTACATTTTGGTCTTCCGAAGGAGCTGTTTTACACCAGGGGAGTGTTAAGACCATCTCCTGACAGGCAACTTTGACTTCTCAGTGTCCTCCCTGTGAGATTCCTTCATGTTATCTTTCAAACAACCATTTCATTTTAAACAACAGCAAAGTAAAATTATTCAGATTGTTGTGGTTGCTGGAAAATGGCTTTCTCCTCCCTTTTACCATGTCTTCTGGGACACTTAAATACAATTTGGAAACAAATGACAACTCAGGACTCAATTTTCTTGCTATAAGAGGAAACTGGAGAACAGATTTTTAAGTTCAGGTTGAAGCATTTAGGTTTTGATTGTAAAGGGAGTTCTGAATTTATAGTAACCCCTTTTTTGTGTGATGAAAACAGGCACTGAATTATACAAAGGGAGATAGTACCATTTCCCACCATCCTCATATCTTATCCTTCCTGTGCTGTTTAGTTTTGTGTTCACAAGAGTACCTGCATGTTTTTCCTTTGTTTTGCTCTCATCAAAAGAAAAATTCAGCACATTGCCTACTATGGGTATTTACATTTAAGTTGGCCAATGAAAATTCTCATTTTCAAACCAGTGAAGTACCTATGAAGACTAGAGAACCAATGGCTGCTGTAGTCAGGAAGAGTCTGAGCTGTTCCCTTTCACACACTCTGAGACTCCATTACTGTTAATTATTGTCAGTACTTATTTTCTACTTGGGGATAAAGGCTAAATCTTCATCTATGTGGGAAATTATTTTGACTACAGGATCTGACTAGATATTTCAGTTAGGCGAATGGTCAATTCATTGCAGTACGTGGTTTGACCAATTTGGTAAATTCATTTTCAATGACTAAATTGTTTGTGTTGATATATAATTTATTTATTTAATCAGGAAACATTTGCAGCCTGCCAGGCACTGTGCTAGTGCTAGGCATTAAACCTCTATGATGACTTCTTTATCTTTTATTATTTTTATCACTTGTTCAATTATCTTAAGGCTAAACTGAGATAATGATATTAATTGGCTTTGTATTAAACTGCATTAATTAAAAGTACATGGGATTGATTAGAGCAATGACATAGGCATTGCTCCATTCCAACAAAACTAACATTATTTTTGAGAAGAGTAAATTTTCTAACTCTTAAAAGAGAAGTGAGCAATCCTTAGGCTAATTTATAGAAAATTTGGTCAAAAGTTCTTGGTAAGATTATACAGAGAAATCCATCTTTCAAAATTATTTTTCCACCTGAAGAATCAGACAAAATGTGGATAGTGCACAATAATTGTTTTTAAAAATAATTTTTATATTCATATGAAATTAGAGTAGAGATTATTAAATTAAGAGATCAGTCTAAAATTAGAAGTCTTTAGTAAGTATAAAAGAGTAATAAATTATAAAAATATATTGTTTACTCAATGATTATTCTCAAATAATCTTTGCTCTTTATTTTTGAATTGAGGGTCAAATGTCATCTTACAAATCCTTTCTTAATTCTCACGTGAGAATTAATTACTCTCTCCACTGTCTTCCCATAGCGTTGCTATACCCGTATTACAGTGCTTAACACATTGAATCTTCATTATTTTCAACCTGTCCTCCACACTGGACAGTAATGTTTTTCTGAAGTACGGTTTTATTCACAGCTGTGTTCTCACAGAGCCATTCAGAGTGGGCAATCAGTAAATGTTGTTGAATGAAATGAGGACAACGTTTACCTAAGCAAATATTTTACTAATTTTCCATTTCCCTATTCAATTATTTTGTTATTATTTCCTAATGCTTATCTTTTTTTGTCTTCTCATTGCATTTACCTCTTGGTAAATGTTCACTTTGCCTAACCCTCGTCACTTTCAGAATTTCCTCTGTTTGCTGGAATTTCCCTGTCTCTGTTCCTTTTTTGAATGGCTCACACCAGCTCTTGTCTGAGACTGGAAATTGTTTCATGAGTTCATACCACTTATTTTGGCATCTAAAGCCTCCACCATCAAAATGTAATCCTGCAATAATGACTATTGAGCACAATTTATTATCTTAAGAGTGCTGGCAACATTCTACACTAACCCAAAAAAGATGGTCTCATGAAGGAATTAAGAATTAAGATTTCAGGGCATCTGGTTAGGCGTCCAGCTGGCTCAGGTCACGAACTCACAGTCTGTGAGTTTGAGCCCCATGTTGGGCTCTGTGCTGACAGCTCAGAGCCTCGAGCCTGCTTTGGATTCTGTGTGTGTGTGTGTGTCTCTCTCTGCCCCTCCCCTACTCATGCTCTGTCTCTCTCTCTGTCAAAAATAAATAAGCATTAAAAAAAAAAAAAAGAATGAAGATTTTGAGCAAAGCACATTTTAGAAAACTGCTGCCTTGATCAGTAATAAGATGGAACCACAGTAATATACCAAAAGATGGGGAATTCTATGACTTAAATTTGTCCACAGGCTAACTGTTTTGGGGACTCTGTTAATACATTTGCTTCAAGGTTCTGGACTTCCTTTTCATGCAACCTTGTGAGGGTAAGGTCCACAATAGACTGTGGACACCATCCTTGCATCCGTGTTTGGGTCAAACCTGGGGTCTGCAATGATTGTAGTGTGGTAGAAATTTGGGTGTTTCAGGAACTCCATATGTTTAAGAAGGTAAGAAAATGTATACACAAGTAATGTCATAAATTGAAAACAAAACAGACTAACTTAATTAGGAAATGAGAGGTATTATCAGGTCTGAATTTTTAAATTTTTAAATTAAATTTTTTTTTCTTCTCCCTCCCTCCTTCCCTCCTTCTCCTCTTCTTTTTCAGCTACAGAGTGGAGTTAGTCTTTTCAGTTCACGACCAGTGTCAGCACTGATCCCCACAAGACCCCTCTCTTCTTTTGTTAGCATATTCCTTCTTATGTTGCTATCCTTTCAGCTGATCTCCCTTGTATGGATGACAATTTTAATATGTAAAATTTTTAGTAATATTTTTGCATACATATTATAATTTACATAAAGTTATTTTCACCATAGATCAAAAACAAAGTTTTGTTTTTTACTTTTTCCACACTATGTTTTAAGATACATCTTTGTTTTTAGGACACCCATGAAAAAGCTTCTTTCCTCTAATGCTGACTGATAGTCTGTAGTAGGCGTCCACCACCTTTACCCTGCTTGGTACCCCCAGTGAGGAGTATCTAGATGCTCTCCAGCTCCCTGTGAGATGTATACTCTTTCTTACATGTCCCGTAGCTGAGAATTTCTTCCTCTTCTTCCAGAATAGTTACACCATTCTACGAAACACTAGCTTAACCATGGTGGTCTCTGTTCCCCATATTTATTTTTTTTTTAATTTTTTTTTAATGTTTTATTTATTTCTAGGAGAGAGAGAGAGAGAGAGAGAGAGAGACAGCGTGAGCAGGGGAGGGTCAGAGAGAGAGGGAGTCACAGACTCCGAAACAGGCTCCAGGCTCTGAGCTGGCAGTCAGCACAGAGCCTGACGCGGGGCTCGAACCCACGAACCGCGAGATCATGACCTAAGCGAAAGTCGGACGCTTAACCGACTAAGCCACCCAGGCGCCCCACCCCATATTTATTTTTCCTCAATCTTTAGAGTTTAAAATGGGCTTTCAGTGTCTTTATTCACTTTATTCTTCTTATGAATCAAATTGAGAATTTCTTCATATAATTATTTTACATTTGGGCGTCCTTTTTTTCTTTGATGACTATCAAGTTTGGGTTTCTTCTTTTTCTTATTTTTCTGAAGTAGTTCCTCCTAACATCCAACGTATGTCATTTTTTGGGTCAATTTTAGATGCTGCAAATCTCTTCTTCTATAGTGCACTATTGGTTAGCTTTGTCTAAGATGTTCTTTTTGAACAAATATCCTTATTTTTATGGATCTAAACCCATTTATATATATACTTTCACTTAAAGATTATACTTTGGGGGTGCCTGGGTGGCTCAGTCAGTTGAGCATCTGAGTTCAGCTCAGGTCATGATCTTACAGTCTGTGGGTTCGAGCCCCATGTGGGGCTCTGTGCCGACAGCTCAGAGCCTGGAGCCTGCTTAGGATTCTGTGTCTCCCTCCCTCTCTGCCCCTCCCCTGCTCACACTCTCTCTCTCAAAATAAATGAGAATTAAAAATTTGTTTAAAAAATAAAGATTATACTTTGGTCATCTATTTTAAGACCATTGGTATGTCTGGATGTTACCAGGCTAGATGCCGACGCTCTTCGTCTAGTTTAGCTCTTTTAAAAAAAAAAAAAAAAAAAAAGTTTAACATAGTTATTCATGGATCTATAATCTGTTATTTTGTTTTTTTTTAAAGAACATGATGTATTCTTCTAAAAAAAAATCTAGGTAGATTTCAACTGTGATTGCACTGCTTTGAGACATAATTTGTGAAAAAAAGATATCGTGTACATTAAGTCATCCTTTATACAAGCATAGGATATCTTTTCACTTCGGAGGTCTTTCCATAGAGCTTTGCAACTCATTTTAAGGGGTCTTGTAAATTGTTTGTTAATTCCTATATATGGAGAGCATTTGTTGTTATTGAAAATGATATATTTTCTCTTTGCCGTTTAGAAAAATGTGCCATAGAATTTGTACATTTATCTTGCATTACTCTGACAGCGTATTGCTGGATACTGCTTTTAAAATCTAATCTGATTGTCTCCATCAGTCTGAAAACTGGAATTTATTTATAGTTATTACACTTGTTTCTATACTGAGACTTTAAAAATTCTATCCCATTTTATGTTTTCTCTTTACATATTTTTGTTTTTCACTCTTTCCTGCCTTGCATTGAATAAAACAGATTGTATTTTGCTGAATAAAATGCAACATATATTTTTTTCTTTTTCAGTTGTGGTCAGTAGCATTTTAAAGCACATGTAAAGTTAGTTTCAGTGGCCAATTTTACGAATTTACCAATAGCTATATATTCACTCAAATAAAAGAAGTATTTTGTACCTTTTCACCCCTCCACCTTCAGGGTTCTGCTACTATGGTAGCAGAATTTAAGGTCTACCATTTTAGTTTTGTGTTGACTGGATTTCCTTTTTTCTCCCTTCCTTTTTTTTTCCTTTCTTGCTGTTTACCTTTTCTTACCAAAAAAATTTCGGTCCTTGCTATTTTACATCATAACAACGTTATCAAGCTTACCTATCCTTTTCATATTTTTAGTAATACTCTCCTTATTATTGTAGTATCTCCTCAAAGAATATTTTCAGATGATCTTTGTTACACTAAATCACTGAAGTCTTAAATACATAAGAATGTCTTAATTTCACCCTTACATTTAAATGACAGCCCAGGAAAATTATAGTATTCTAAAGTCATAGCTTTTTTTGTTACATATTTTATTTATTTAAAAAAATGTTTATTTATTTATTTGTTTGTTTTTGAGTGAGAGCAAGAGCACATGCATGGGGGTGGGGGGCAGACAGAGGGAGACAGAGGTTCCAAAGTGGGCTCCGTGCTGACAGCAGAGAGACTGTTATGAGCTCGAACTCATGAAGGAACCATGAGATCATGACCTCAGCTGAAGTCGGACGCTTAACCTTTCATATTCCAAAAATATTCATCCATTGTCTTATTTCCAGGACTTTTATTGGGGAGTCAGATATCATCCAATTATCTTTGTTTTTTTAACTGATATGCTCTTTATCTTTTAGAAACTTTTTTTCCTTGATAATCTGGAATTTCTCTAAATAGGTTCGAATATAGAAAATTTGTTACCTATCATTTTTGTCCCTATGCTAAGAACCCATTCTACCTATTTTAATCTTTTTTTTCCCATTTCTCCAGAAACTCTAATTTTCTGGATATTAGAACTTTTTGTCTCTGGTAGAATTTAAATTTTTTTTTTTTATGTTTTATTTATCTCTGAGAGAGAGACACACACACAGCATGAGCATGGGAGGGTCAGAGAGAGAGGGAGGTACAGAATCTGAAGCAGGCTCCAGGCTCTGAGCTAGCTGTCAGCACAGAGCCCGACACGGGTCTCAAACCCATGAACTGAGAGATCATGACCTGAGCCAAAGTCAGATGCTTAACCGACTGAGCCACCCAGGCGCCCCCATGTCTCTGGTAGAATTTTAAAGCCCCATCTTCCAGGAACTTATATTTCAGTTTTTGTCACTACCCATTCTGCTATTTATGACTTTCATTGTGTCTTCCCCCTGCAAGTTCATGTATCATTTAGCTTTAAAATCAAAATTCCACATGCACACAATTAAGTAAAGTTCAATAGTACCACAAATTGCTTTATGAAATACAGTAGGCCCCCAACCCTTCCCACTTTCTTACTGGAAACCACCACTCACAATTCTTAATGGATTATTTGGTATATTTTTTCTATATATACTAAAAACAATGTGGCAGTTCTTGTTCTTTGAATTATGGCATTGTGTGTTGATCTGATAATTTGGAAGATAAAAATTTTCACTCTTTTACCTTTCTATCCAATTACAATCCTCCTCCCCCACAATTTCCCAACTCTATTCCATCAATACGATTATATAATTATTTTGGTTACAAAAATACATTATTCCCATTATTACATCTTTTAAAACTGGACACATGATACACTGATTATTTTTGCTGCATGACAACTGTGCTTTCCCTAAGGTTAGTAATTGTGTTTCTTTTCTTTTCTGTGTCCTGTCACTACTTTAGCTCTAAGCTCTTGTGAAGTATATAAATATCACTCAGTATGTGCAAACATATTGGTACTTTATTAATAAGATCACCTTAAATGTTTCCTGGACTAGTCATTCTCTAGACCTGCTACATCCCTCTTCCTCAAGTGGTAAGCAATTTGGGCAGCCATTTTTTCCCCTAGGGTCTTAGCTTATAACTAGGTAGTTAAGAAGGATCTTCCCTGTAGACAGTTTTTCCTCTGACAGATTCCAAGCTTTAGATGTGTACATTGAGAATCAGGGTCCATTTGAGTCCAGGTCTTGGCTAGGTTCTGATGACCGCTCTTTGTGTGCATTCTCTATTGATTATAATTATATAAGGGGAGAAGAGTGGAAGAATATGGGCACTGTCTTAGTCAGAGTTTTATAGAAAAATAGAACCAATGGGAGACATACTTATATATCTATAGCTCTAGCTCTAGCTAGAAAGAGGTTTATTAGAGGGTATCATGTGATTGTGGAGGCTTAGTATTCCACGATTGGTCTGCTGTAAGCGGGAGACCCTGGAAAACCCATGGTATAGTTTTAAGGCCTGATTTCTGGAAAGTTGATGGGAGTATAGATTCCAGTTTAAGTTTGATGGCCTGAGAACTAGGAATACTGAGGGTAGCAGAAGACTGATGTCTCAGCTCAGCAGTCAGTCAGAGAGAGAATTCATGCGTAGCCTTTTTGTTCGTTTCAGATCCTCAACAGCCTAGATGAGGCCCACTCACATCATGAAGGGCCACCTAACTGCTTAGTCCACCAATTCAAATGATAATCTCTTCTAGGAATACTCATAGATATATCCAGATACAATGTTTAGCTAGTTACCTGGACAACTCTGGCCCAGTCCAGGTAACACATAAAAATAACTATCATAGGCACACACTCCTCAACAATCCTTATTTCTCTACTTTGCTAAGACCTGATGTAAGATTCAACATGGATCTGAAATGGTCTGTGGATTGGTTTTTGAGAACCACTAAATGAGCTCACCTACTCTTCAGATTTCACTAATACCTATACATGGACAACTATTGTATCTATATCTTTAGCTCAGCCTTCTTTTTAAAATTTAAGACTCACATACTGTAAGCTATCTACCAATAGAATGTTCTCTGAGTAGGTCAAATTGACATCTTCCCCACCAGAGCTATCCCTTTCTTTGTATTCTCTATGGCAATAGGCCATGAAACATGCCTATTGTCACATGTGACATGTGAGAGGCAGTCTAGGATGCTGGTTAGATATATGTATTTATGAGTCATATTGCCTGGTGGGAGTTCCAGGGCTATCACTTAATGGCTCTCTGATCTTAGGAAAGTTACTACTTGGCCTCTCACTCACAAGAGAGGAATAAATAATAGTAACATTGTCAATGCATTAATATGTGCTTAGAATATAATCTAGCATTCAGTAAGTTCTAATGGGCATCTGTTAAATAAATGGATAATCAAAACAAAATAAAACAAAAAAAACCCCTATGTTAGAACCTTGAAAGCAACTGTGTATTCTTCAACTTCAAGGCTCCATGCACCCAATATATTGCCAATTATTGAGGACTACCAATAACTACCAATTTTGTCTTCTATTTATTTCTTAAACAACTCTCTAGACTATAAACTCCATAAAGACAATTACCATGTCTGCTTTCTTGTGATGTTATTTCTAGTTTTTGAATATCACAATACCAGATATACATAGTGTTCAGTATAATTTTTGTTGAATAGTTTAATGAATTATACATCTCACATTACAGTGTTAACATATTTTTCTGTTAATATATCTCCGCGACTGGATTAAATTTCTTGAGTACTAGGATCTTTCTATATCTCAGTACCTGGGATATATTAGGTACAAATATGTGTCAGTCATATGAATGAATGAATGAATGAATGAAAGCATTTGGATAGGAGAAGGCTTCAAGCCGAATAAGTTAGACTTCTTAGTGGCAGTATTGCTCTGAGAAACACTTAGACTGCTGAAGTTAATAAGGCAGAAGAACTTAATGTTATGTTGGCTTTACTTGGCGTCAGTTTAAAAAAAAAATAACAAGCATTTAACTCAGACCATCGAAAGTAACTAAGACATCTAAGGCACATGAAAGTAAAGCCAATTATCCTGACAACTAGGGGTATTTTGTGTTTGCTAGGCATTTAATTCCCAAAGCTGAGGCTGCATTTTTAGTAACAATTCAGAGGGTAGCACTTCTGGTCTTCTCCATACAATCTGAAGAACTCTACTCCAAGAAAAGAATAATATTCCTAACCAAGAGGAACTATGCTGTTGTATTTGTATCACGTTAACTTGTAAACCTAAAGTAATAATGAGGAAAATAGTAAGACTATAAGCATTGTAGGTGATTAAAATGTCTTATTACTGAATGTAATAGATAAACATTTTATTCTTAATAATATACATGCTTGACTTGTATCTGAATATCATTATAATTTATAATGAGTGACTGGTAATTGTACTATCTCTAAAATGAATTTTTAAAAATTTTAAATCTTAATTAACCTTGTGCTATATGATAAGCAAAGCACCAACAGTACAGTGCATTGTTCCAATAAACAACTGACTGATCTACTTTACAGAGAGAAGCAAAATAAACAGAGCAAAGTAAATGATATGGATTATAACAGATAGAGGTAATGCAGGTAACAGATATGCTGATTTACTTCCTTTTACATAACAAGTAAAATCATTCTTTGTTAGCATGCACAGCAAACTATTTTATTTGTATTTTCCTTCATATTATATAAGAAAGATTGTATTTAACATTGCTAAGGATAAACATTCCAAACAAGCTACCAAGTATTTCTTAAATGTTTTAATTTTATGAAAATATTTCAGACGACACACAAAATGACAAAGCTGTGCACCTCCGTTTGCTATGTTCATTACAGTTGTATTGAACAGGCTATTTTTACACTGTGGTATTTCCATACCATTTGCAATGCAGTATTTTAAGTCCCTTTAAAAATTCCAAGAGATTGTTACTTCTCTGTAGGAAAGTATGATCCAGAAAAAAAGTCATGCATTAAACAATCATTAATGCTATTTTATTTAATAAATATTTATTGCTCATTCACTCTGTGCTAGAAAATCTGCTAGGAGATAAAAATAAAGAAAAATAAACAAAACTCAACCCCTCCCCCCCCCCCACACAGGCAGAAACTGACC
>NW_027532041.1:6692740-6714466 GCF_008692635.1 Crocuta crocuta | reverse complement strand
TCACCAGGAGTGTCTTATCTCTTGGTGTCATGAAAGAACTCCAGCAGCAATGAAAGGATTTTTAGTGAAGGGGGGGAAACAACTTCCGGTTTATAAGAAGAGAAATACTTTAGGGAGAAGGAAACTGGTGAATTGGGCATTGAAGAATGGGCAAAGCCTTGACAGGTAGAGATGACGGGGAGAGGGCTGAGGAGAAGTTCCATTGGGAAAAGCACAGAGGCAGGAACTGTGAGATCAGAATCTCAGCTGGGTAGATGATAAGGGAAGGATGTATTGGAAAACACTAGGAGGTAAGTCCGATTCATATAAATGCCAGTCATAAGGACCCGCCCAAGGAGTTTGCACCTTGATGATAACTGATGGGGAGCTGTTATAGGTTAGCATATATTTAAGCTCAAACATTTATTCCTTGCTTGGGCATTTGATTAAATTTCACTTTAAAGACAATTTCTAAAGAGCAGTTTTAAGTTCATAGCAAAATTGGTAGGAAGGTATGAAGATACCCCATATTCTCCTTGCCCCTACTCAGACATAATCTCCTTCACTATCAACCACATCTCCCACCAGAGTGGTACATATGTTACAATTGATGAACCTACATTGACACATCCTTTTATCCTAAGTTTGTGCTTTACATTAGGGTTCAATTTTAAAATGTAGGGGTGCCTGGGTGGCTCAGTCAGTTAAGTATTGGACTTGAGCTCAGGTCATGATCTCGTGGTTCAAGGGATCGAGCCCCGTGTCAGGCTCTGTGCTGACAGCCAGCTCAGAGCCTGGAGCCTGTTTCAGATTCTGTGTCTCCCTCTCTCTCTGACCCTCCCCTGACTACCCTATCTCTCTCTCTCTCAGAAATAAATAAAACATTTAAAAAATTTTTTAGAATGTACTATACATTCTATGGGTTTGGACAAATGGATAATGGCATACATATATCCACCATTAGAGTATCTACCAGAGCACTTTTACTGCCATAAAAACCTTTGTGCTCTACCTTTTCTTCCCTTTCTTTCCTCTAACCTCTGGAGACCACATATTTTTACTCTCTCCACAGCTGTGCCATTTCCAGAATGTCATGTAGTTGGAATTGCATGGCTTATAGCCTTTTCACGTTAGCTTCTTTTATTTAGTAATATGCATTTAATTCTTGCATGTCTTTCATGACATGATAGCTTACTTCTTTCAAGCAATGAAGTATGCTCCATTGTCTGGGTGTGATAAAATTTATCTATCCATTCATGTGCTCAGGTGTTTCTAATTATGAGGGAAACTACTATGAACATCTATGTTCAACTCGTTTAGATAAATATGAGGGAGCATGGTAGCTGGATCATATGGTAAGAGCATATTTAGTTTTGTAAGAAACCACCAAATATCTTCTAAAGTGGCTCCACCATTTTGCATTCCCAACAACAATGAATGGCAGGTCCTCTGGATCCACATTTTTGCCAGCATTTGGTGTTCTCAGTGTTCCAGATTTTGCCCATTCTAATAGGTGAGCCCTGGTATTTTGTTGTTATAATTTACACATAAATGTGGAACATTGTTTCACATGCTTATTTGCCATCTGTATTTCTTCTTTGATGAGGTGTCTGGTAAGGTCTTTGACCCATTTTTTAATTGGGTCATTTGCTTTCTCATTGTTGAATTTTGAGTCCTTTGTGTATTTTGGATAACAATTCTTTATCAGATATGTCTTTTGCAAATATTTTCTCCCAGTCTTCAGCTTGTCTTCTCACTCTCTTGATAATGTCTTTCATAGAACAGAAATTATTGATTTTAATGAAGCCCAGTAATCAGTTATTTCTTTCATGGATTGTGTCTTTTGTATTGTATCTAAAAAAGCATCACCATACCTAAGGTCACCCATGTTTTTTCCTATGTTATCTTCTATGTTTTATGTTTTATATTTTATATTTAGGTCTGTGATCCATTTTGAGTTAAATTTTCTGAAGAATGTAAGTTCTTAATACAGAGTAACATTTATGCATGTGAATATTCAGCTGTCTCAGCACCATTTGTTGAAAAGACTATCTTTTCTCCATTTCCTGGCCTTGGCTCCTTTGTCAAAATCAGTTGACTATATTTATAAGGGTCTATTTCTGGGCTCTTTATTCTGTTCCATTGACCTATTTGTCTGCTCTTTTGCTGATACCATATATCTTGATTACTGTAGCTTTATAGTAAAGTTGGGTACTTTACTATAGTGAAATTGGGTCGTGTCAGTCCTTCAACTTTGTTATTTCCCTTTAGTATTGTGTTGGTTATTTGGGGTCTTTTTCTCTTCATATAAACTTTAGAATTGGTTTGTTGATGTCTACAAAATGACTTGACATTTTGATTTGAATTGTATTGAATCTACAGATCAAGCAGGGAAGAACTGACATCTTACCAACATTGTCTTCCTATTTATGAACATAGAATACCTCTTTATATATTTGGTTTTTAAAATATTGTTCACCAGAGCTTTTACAGTTTTCCTCATACATATTTTATTCAATTTATACCTAAATACTTCAAATTTTTATACTAATATAAAATAGTATTGTGTTTTTAACCTTAAAGCCCATTTGTTCATTGCTGGTATGTATGAAAGTGATTGATTTTATATATTAACCTTCTATCTGGCAACCTTGCTATAATTGCTTATTAGTTTCAGAAACTTTCTTGTTGATTCTTTCAGGTTTCCTACATAGGTGATCATGGCATCTATAAACAAAGATAGTTATGGTTTTTTTCCCTCAATCTGTATAGCTTTTATTTCCTTTTCTTGCCTTGCTGTATTAGCTCCAGCATGATATTGAGAACTGGTAAAAGGAGAAATCCTTGCCTTATACCTGAGCTTAGAAAGAAAGCTTTGAGATGTTCACCATTTAGTCTATTATTAGCTGTAGGACTTTTGTAAGTATTCTTTATCAAGTTGAGAAAGTTTCACACTGATTTTTTTTTAAATTATTGAGGAAGCCTGCATCCCTGGAATAAACCTCGCTTGTTTTCAGTGTGTAATTTAGAGTAATTGTAAGATATTTTTGAATTCTATTTGTTAACACTTCTTAAGGATTTGCATTTGTATTCATGAGGGATATTGGTCTATAGTTTTCTTTATTTGTTTTTGTTTGTTTTGGTACTACTCTGTGTCTTGTTTTGGTATTAGGGTAAGATAAGCTTTGTAAATTGATTTAAGAAATATATCCTCCTCTTTTATTTAAGAAATATTTAAGAAATATTTCCTCCATTCTTTGGAATGGATTGTGTAGAATTGATGTTACTTCTTTACTTGTCTGCTAGAACTTTTCAGCAAAACTATCTGGGCATGGGGATTTCCTTTGGGGGAAATTCTAAAACTATAAATTCAAGACACCTGGGTGGTTAAGTTGGTTAATTTTGGCTCATGTCATGATCCCAGATTCATGGAATCTGTGCTGAACATGGAGTCTTCTTAAGATTCCCTCTCTCCCTCTGCCCCTGGGACCCTTTCCCTCTCTAGCATTCTCTCTCACTAAATATAAAAATTAAAAAATAAAACTATAAATTAAATTTCCTTAATAGTTATGAGGCTATTCAGGTGATCTATTGCATATTGGATGAGTTAGTTGTTTGGGCTTTTTATGGAATTGATCAGTTTTGTCTAAGTTGTCAAATCTATTGTATAGATTTTGTAGTATGTCCCCATTATTTTGCTGATATCTAGTGATTCTATAGTAATATTCACTATTTCATTTCAGATGTTTTTATTTCAGTTACACCTCTCTTTTACTCTCTCTCTCCTTCTCCCCACCTCTTTTTCTTTTGACAGTGTTACTAGAGATTTGTCAATTTTATTGATCTTTTCAGAAAACCTGTTCTTTAGAAAATCAACAAGGAAACAGTGGCTTTGAATGACACATTAGACCAGATGTATTTAACAAATATATCCAGAACACTTTCTATTAAAACAGCAGAATACACATTTTTTTTCAAGTGCACAAAGAACATTCTCCAGTACAGAACACATATTAGGTCACAAAAACAAGTCTCAACAAATTCAAAAAAGATCAAAGTCATACCATGCATCTTTTCTGACCACAGCACTGTGAAACTAGAAATCAGTCACAGGAAAAAATCTGGAAAGAGCACAAATATGTGGAGGTTAAATAACATGCTACTAACAATGAATAGGTCAAACAAAATATCAGAGAAGAAATAAAAAAGACATGGAAACAAATGAAAATGAAATACAATGGTCTAATGTCTTTGGAAGCAGCAAAAATGGTTCTAAAAGGGAAGTTGATAGTAATACAGGTTTAGTTCAAGAATCCAGAACAATCTCAAATAAATAGCTTAATCTTACACCTAAAGCAACTAGGAAAAGAAGAACAAATCCCCTAGCCAGCAGAAGGAAGTAAACAATAAAGATTAGAACAGAAATAAACAATTCAGAAACTAAAAAGCAAACAAGCAAAATAACAAAACAAACAAAAAACAATAGAAGAGATTGATGAAACCAGAAGTTAGTTCTTTGAAAAGATCAACAAAATTGTTAAACCTTAGCTAGACTTACTGAGAGAGAGAGAGAGAGAGAGATGAGCCAAATAGATAAAATCACAAATGAAAAAGAATAGCAACCAACACCAGAGAAATACAAATAATTATAAGGGACTATTATGAAAAATTATATGTCAGCAGTTTGGACAAAGTCGAAGAAACAGATAAGTTCCTAGAAGCATATAACCTACCAAAACTGAAGCAGGAAGAAATAGAAAACTTGAACAGACTGATTATCAGCAATGAAATAATAATAAAATAATAATAAAAATCAATAAAGTCAAATAATCCAAAAATTCCCCCAAAAAAGTCCAGGACCAGATGGCTTCATAGATGGATTCTACCAAACATTCAAAAAAGCGTTAAAGGGCACCTGGGTGACTTGTCAGTTAAACATCTGACTCTTGGTTTTGGTTCAAGTCATGATCTCGTGGTTTTATGGGTTCAGGCCCTGCATTGGGCTCTATGCTGGCGGTGCAGATTATCTTTCTTCCTCTCTCTCTCTGCCTCTCTCCACTCACCTTGTCTCTGTCTCTCTCAAAATAAATAAATAAACTTAACTTTTTTAAAAAAAATAAAAAGAGGGGTGCCTGGGTGGCTTAGTCGGTTAAGCGTCCGACTTTCGCTTAGGTCATGATCTTGCGGTTCCTGGGTTCGAGCCCCGCGTCGGGCTCTGTGCTGACTGCCAGCTCAGAGCCTGGAGCCTGTTTCAGTCTGTGACTCCCTCTCACTCTGACCCTCCCTTGCTCACGCTGTCTCTCTCTCTCTCTCTCTCCTAGAAATAAATAAAAAAAAAACATTTAAAAAAAAATAAAGAGTTCATACATATTCTTCTCAAACTATTCCAAAAAATAGAAATGAAAACTTCCAAATTCATTCCATGAGGTCAAAATTATCCTGATACCAAAACCAGATAAAACACAACAAAAAAAGAGAACTACAGGCCAATATCTCTCATGAACACAGATGTCAAAATCCTCAACAAAATATTAGCAAACAAAATTCAACAATACCCTACAAAGATCATCTAATATGATCAAGTCAGATTTATTCCCAGGATGCAAGGGTAGTTCAATATATGCAAATCAATCAACATGATACATCACATCAATAAGATAAAGAATAAAAACCATATGATCATTTTTAATAGATGCAGAAAAAGCATATGACAAAGTACAGCATCCATTCAAGATAAAAACCCTTGAAAAATAGTAAAGATCTTATATGAAAAAAACACAGCTAATATACTTAATAGGGAAAAATTGAGAGCTTTTCCTCTAAGGTCAAGAACAAGACAAGGATGCCTACACTTGGCACTTTTGTTCAACATAGTACTGGAAGTCCCAGCCATAGCAATCAAACAACAAAAAGAAATAAGAAGCATCCAAATTGGTAAGCAAGAAGTAAAATTTTTACTCTTTGCAACAACAAGAAACTATATTTAGAAAGCCCTATAGACTCCACTCCAAAAAAACAAAAACAAAAACAAAACAAATCTACTAGAACTGATAAGTGAATTCAGTAAGGTCACAGGATACAAATCAACATATAGAAATTTGTTTCATTTCTATATACTAATAATGAAGCAGCAGAAAGCAAAATTTAAAAAGCAATCCCATTTACAATTGCACCAAAAATAATTTAATACTTAGGAATAAACTTAACCAAGGAGGTGAAATACCTGTACTTTGAAAACTATAAAACATTGATGAAAGAAACTGAAGGCAACACAAAGAAATGGAAAGACATTCTATGCTCGTGGGTTGAAAGAACCAATATTGTTAAAATAACAATACTACCCAGAGCAACCTACACATTTAATGCAATTACTATCAGAATACCAACAGCATTTTTTGACAGAACTAAAATAAAAAATCCTAAAATGTATATGGAACCACAAAAGACCCTAAATAGCCAAAACAATCTTGACAAAGAAAAAACAAAGCTGGAGGCATCACAATTCCAGACTTCAAGTTATACTACATAGCTGTAGTGATCAAAACATCATGGTACTGGCACAAAAAGAGACACACTGATCAATGAAACAGAATAGGAAACCCAGAAATAAACTCACAATTATATGGCCAATTAATCCTTGACCTAGGAGAAAAGATATGCAATGGGAAAAAAGATGGTATTTTCAACTGATGATGTGGGGAAAACTGACTCTACATGCAAACCACCTTCTTACTTGACACAAAAATAAACTCAAAATGGATTAAGAACCTACATGTGAGACATGAAATCATAAAAACTCTAGGATAACAGGCAGTAATTTCTCTGACATTGGCAGTAGCAACTTCTTTCTAGATGCGTCTTCTGAGGCGAGGGAAACAAAAACAACAATAAACTATTGAGACTGCATCAAAAGAAAAATCTTCTGCACACTGAAGTAAACAACCAACAAAACTAAAAGATAACCTAGCGAATGGGAGGAAATATTTGTAAACGACACATCTGATGAAGGGTTAGTATCCCAAATATATAAATAACTTATAAAACTCAACACGCAAAAATAAATAATCCAATTAGTTATTGGGCAGAAGACATGAATAGACATTTTTCCAAAAAAGACATATTGATGACCAATAGACACATGAAAAAATACTCATCATCATTTACTATCAGGGAAATGCAAATGAAAAGTACAATGATCATAGGGTAGTTCTATTTTTAACTTTTTGAAGAACCTCCAGACTATTTTCTAGAGTATCAGTACCAGTTTGCATTCATAAAACAAGGTTTTCTTCAGGAGTTCAACAGTTTTTATGTTCTTTCTATTAGGTTGAATAAAAGCATAACTTTATCTATGAAAATATTAAAACAGGATTAATTTTAAGAAGTGGTAAATGTCACATAGAATCCCTGGGTGTTAAATAGAGATTTTCCATTTTATCTTTATATCAAGAATTACTGAAATTAAAGCTCTTTAAAGCAATTATCACCATCAGTATGACTCACTTGCCTATGATTAGAATGGATGGTAAAAAGGATGGCTGGCACAATCACTGATGTGGACTTTCATTTTTGCTGAGTTTGATTCCTGGTGATGCTGTGTTTAATCATTATATGAGTGGTAACTACTGTATTTGGTATAAGAAAAGGAAGTCCCAGGTGTATTAAAGAAAATCAGTAAATATTTTTGGAAAACAATGCATCATGAGATAAACTGTCCGTATTCTAACTTTTATGGAGCTCTGGTCACAGGGTAGTGGATCTGAATTGATAAAATGCCATTTATTTTCTATGGATGTCTCTTTCTCTGATTTTGTATTAAATATTTATCAATTTTCAGTAATATTAGAAATAAGTCTCACTCAAAATTAAAGCAATTTTAATGTCTTAATAATGAATGAAGCCCATTTGTGCCTTTTAATCTAAAGAATATGTAGAAAAAGTTTTATGTACTTAACATATAGGTAAATGTGGAGCTCACTGAAATTCCATGCTCAATAAATTAGGAATGTTGATCTTGCTGTCTTGCATGATATCGTCCTATCTTATATTGCTTAGGCATTAGATCAGATCAAATTTATCTTCAACATTTGAAAAGAGAAAGAAGCATACCAGCATGACTGCAGTCTAGGACAGCACTGTCCAGTAAAATTTTCTGCAATGATGGAAATGTTCTTATTATGCACTAAAACAGCCACCAATGACATCAGGACACTGAGCACTACAAATGTGGCTACTGTGATAGAGAACTGAATTTTCCATCATATTAAATTTTAATTAATTTAATCTTACAAACAAATACTCCATTTGGCTAGTGTTTATTATATTGGACAGTACAGGCAAGAATCCTAGGTTTTCTAAATTTGTCATTTAATTGTGTTGAATATACAGATCAAGCAGGGAAGAAGTGACATTTTTCACCAAGTCTCGATGTTATATAACTCAGAGGACCAGAAAAATAACTTGATATTTGAAATATATTAATTTCTTTTTAATTTGGAGTCGTAGCCAAGGTCCATATTTTCAAGGGAAATTAAATTGTCCTGTAAAATTACATAGCTATGTATTACATTAACATTTTAAGAACTGGAAATAATAAGAAACCACATTTTTACACTGCAAATGACTACTGTCATAAAATCTTTTATGTAGATCTCTTTATTGCTTAGTATTTAAATTATAAATTAAAAATTGATAAAAAATTATTGCATATACTCTATGCGGAGGGTAAAAAAGCACAAGAAATCATTTTCTCAGACCCCAAACTCAAAAGTTAAGCTCCATATTGGTGTTTCAAAAAAATATTTCTATACTTATATTCCAGAATAAGAATAGTATATAACTAGATAATTTTTGCTAAGCAGTTTTTTTGGCAAGTGAATTTCAGACATTAAGTATTGTCTAGACTTTCTCTAATATTTCTTAATACTCCTACCATACATATGTATATATATACCAAATATACATAATTATAAATATAATTAAGACCAATACAGAATCCCTTTATTAATAGTGCTTAAATGGCATCATTAGTCACTTCATGCACACACACACACACACACACACACACAGATAAAATATTTTGGAATGCCAAAATATAATTTTTAAAAATTAAAAACATAACTTTCATATAAATATAAAATAAACATGTTAAAGATTTTTTTTTAAATTTTACTACTTTATAATATATTTTTAAATTAAAGAGTGAAGCAGTAGAAATGGTAAAGCTGATTAAGAGGATTTTCTGAACAGCATTTATTTCACTAGTCAGTAAAAAATTGTTGAAAAAAGTTGGCTAAATTACTTTTTGCATGAATTTTTCATTTACATTGTGTAACTAACTACTTAGTAAGCCGACACTAATGTAGTAAGCCAACACTTGGCTTCAGCTCAGGTCATGATCTTGAGATTCCTGGGCTAGAAGCGAGGCTGCTTGGGACTCTCTCTCTTCTCTCTCTCTGCCCCTCCCCGGCTCGTGCTCTCTGTCTTTCTCTCTTGAAATAAATAAACTTTAAGAAAAATAGGCAACTTAACATATAACTTTTAGAGCAGGGCCTCAATCAATAATAAATAGCAAATGCAACAAAAGTACATCCCTGTAGGTTGGAATTAGAGCTTGGATGTGCTTGTTAGACAATGCTTAGTCAACATGGATAGGACACACAGCCATTCTTTTTCTTTAGTCTCAGGTTTTGCACAATTTTTTAATGTAAAAAAAGTATTGCATTTTAGAATTTTTTAAAAATAATACTTAAATAATATTAGAACCCCTTACTATAATAAAAAGTCAAAGAATATTTCTTTGGATGCTCTTGTAAGATAATTTTCCTTTGTAATTTATGACACAAGTTTTGCCAATGTAGATAATCCTGGACAACAGAATACTGTATATTTTAATATGAAACTGAAAGAATTCAAGAACTCTTTCAATTATAAGTGTTGATAAAGCTAGTAGTCAAGTCTATATGCATGACAGCGTGGAACATGTTCCTTCCAGCTCTCCGTCAGTGATACTTCCACTTTTGTAGAGACCACACTGCTGCCACATGGCAGATTAAGACTCTCCAAAGACTAGGGGCACCTGGGTGGCTCAGTAAGTTAAGCGTCTGACTTCAGCTCAGGTCATGATCTCATGGGTTGATGGGATCGAGCCCCAACGTGGGCTCTGTGCTGACAGCTTGGAACCTGGAGCCTGCTTCAGATTCTTTATCTCCCTCTCTCTCTGCTTCTTCCCTGCTTGTGCTCTGTCTCTCTCACTCAAAAATAAATAAACATTAAAAAGATTCTCCAAAGATTAAAAAGGTCACCTGGCTTATTTCTATTTCCTGGGGCAAAACCTAAAACTGAAATGTAACCACAATGTTGGAAGAAATTTCTCTTTCTTCTTCTTACTTTTCCTCCCTCCCACCCTCTTTCCCTTCCTCAATGCTCCTACCACAGGACTTTTTTGGCTCAATGGTCAACGAGCATAGGTACCTAACTCCCTTGCATCTCTTCTATTGAGCTGTAGGAATGCTGACAATACTGACCCTCTTTGGCCCTCCATCTTGTTCATGCCTATGCAATGACCTCCCTCAATGTTACACATTCCAGGCCTCTTGGAGGTTAATGTAGGCCCTGACTGGAAAGTGGGAAGGCTTGTTCTGATCTTCCCTGACATGACACACAGGAGGCATAACTTCGGGTAACTAATAGTGATGGTTGGTAGATGGAAGGCGCCACTTTAGATAATTATCCTTTGGCCTCCCCACAATTCCCTTCACTCTGTAAAAGGTGGATTGGGTGGAGAGTGGCTACTGAATGCCTGGATCATCTGTCCACTTGATCCATGCTGTCAGTATATTATCCAGAGAAAAACTTGGTAAATGGTATGGAGGGGCTTGCTTCATTTTTCAGACTGAAAACTGCCTGTTCCATTCGAATGATACTTTAAGATACTCAACAGAATTAAAAAAAGAAAAAAGAAAAAACTGGGAACAACTTGTGTATTAGTTTTCTGTTGCTGCTATGCCAGATTACCACAAACTTAAGTGGCTTAAAACAATAAACACTTACTATCTATAGGTCTGTGAATTCGAAATCCCATATAGTTCTCCCTGGGCTAAAATCAGGGCCTCAGCAGGGCTGCCTTCCTCCTAGAGACTCTAAGGACATCCCATGTCTTGCCCTTTCCAGCTTCTAGAGACCTTCCATAGTCCTTGGCTTGCAGTCCCTTCCTCTGTTTTCAGAGCATTTCTCTGAGTCTTCTTCCTACTCACATCTCCCTCTGACTGCAGCTGTAAAAGGACCCATGTGACTACACTGGACACAGCCAGATAATTCAGGGTATGCCCCCCTGACCCCCCATCTCAAGGCTCTTAATTTAATCACACCTTCCAAGTGTCTTTTGCTGTGCAAGCTAACATATTTACAGGTTCTCAATACATGGCCATCTGTCAGGGGGTAGCATTCTGCCTACGGTGACCGGTGCCCATGCTGTGATCCACAGACCCCCAAGCTTGAGGGACTTCCTGCTAGAACTAATTAATGGGACCTTGATTAAAGAGGTTACATTCTCCTTGTGAAATTGTGGTGTGCCTGGAACATACTTTGAGGAAGCCCAAATAGTCCATAACAAGCAAGTCGGCAAACAGATAAAATAAAAATAAAAATATAAAACAAAAAAACCCCAACAAAACCACAATGGCAGTGCTTCTGCAAAGGACAAAGATTTAAAAAAAAAAAAAAAAAAAAAAAGATTGCACAGCCTGTTTTTTTATTTTTCTAAAGTTAGAAATTGAAGCAATAGAAGATGCCTAGGTAGGATTTGTTTGTTTGTTTGTTTTTGTATTGGATGGTGGCAGAAACTTATCTCCCAGATTTTTCCAGAGATGCAATGCAATTCAATTCAAAGTAATGAGGGAAATACTTGCAATATTAGATACCAAAACATAATGTAAACTTAAAGTAGTGAAAAGACAGTCTTAAGCAAACAGGTCTTATTGCAGACAAGAATTCAGCTTAAGAAAAATGTCATTAAAATACTACACTAATGCTGCTATTAAGACTCTGAGTTATTTTCATTTTTTATGATGATTTCTCTTTTCTGTATCTTTAGGAATAAATCTGAATCACTTAATGTAACATATATACCATATTGTATCAAAATGCAAACTTACATGGCAACCATAATATACACACATATTCACACAAACATACATACACAAACTTACACCTCACACTTTCATTAAGTTTATTCATTAAAGAATTTAAGTATGCTTTTCTTTGAACTTGTCAAAATTAAAGAATAATGAAGTACATATAAGAGAAGTCAAGGAACAAAGTCTTCCAGGGCTAAGCAGATTGGATTGCAGAAAGATTACTTTGCCATATACTGCCCAACATTTTAAGTTTCTCTGTTTTTCATCAAAGCAGATCTGGCAGAGAAGCACATGTTTTCAGTTTCATTCCATGAAAAGATAATCTTCACTTTCGCATTCATTATGCGCAATGTATGCAAAATGCAATGAGCCAAGTGACTCACACTTTGGTGTCATGCAAATAAAACCTAAACACAAGGAAGTGTAACATCTAGTAAAACGTGCATAAAACCACAAAGGCTAAGATAAGAAAATGGGTAGCTAAGAAATGCAATTAGCACATTCATGGAGGGCAACTAGTAGGATTTGGAGATGAGCCACATAAATGTAATTTTGCACTTTTGGCTAAGAATAACATTACATATACCGGCAAACGTAAGCTCACATTTGCCAAGCACTTTCTGCATTTGATTAAAAAAAAAAAATGAAAACTTCTATAGAGATAGGTGGAGGGCAGGGATATAAGTATGTCAGATATGATCTTCTAAAAAAATTAGGTGCATGCATATGCTGCATGTGTTTGATATTTCAAATGGTGTTCATGTTCATGTTCTTATCCAATATCTGAGAAAATAGTCAATTGTTCAACATTTAGTAATTTAATTAAGAGTCAGATTTCCTGCATTAAGATACAAAGGTTGACTGTTTTTCCCCCCAGAATAGTAGTTAGTTGAATATGTGTGTCTGATACATACATACATATATATACATATGTATCAGTTGAATAGTAGTTGAATATGTGTGTCTGTGACACATACATAACTGTATGTGGGTGATTGATCATTTTTGTAGCTTGGGTGGATAGGCTTCTCTTAGTCAGTGGCTGTATTTAGATATAGAAAAACAGTCTGACTGTTTTATTTAAGTGCCAAATTATTATTTTTAAGAGATTTAAAAAAATGTTTATTTATTTATTTATTTATTTACTTATTTATTTATTTATTTTGAAAGAGAGAACCAGCAGAGGAGGGGCAGAGAGGGCAGGGGACAGAGGATCCAAAGTGGCTTCGTGCTAATTAGTGAGCCCAATGCGGGGCTTGAACTCACAAACTCTGAGATCAGGACCTGAGACATAGTCAGATGCTCAACCAACTCAGCCACCCAGGTACCCCTAAGTGACAAGTTAGAATTGATTGTGAAATATATAGAGCTCATATATTTAGGTCACTAATGCTAATGGACTATCAGATAGTCAATTATTTCAAGTAGTTAAATTGTTCTGGATCATTGAGGTATGATCAGAAACTCGTGTGGCAATCAAGATTACTATTCAGGAGGTCAGACTCAAGTGTGGTAAAATATTGGGGACATGGAAAATTTGGGGGTAGCAAGAAGTTTTCTAAAATATGACTGTCACCGGAAGGAAAAGGATAAAAGATAATTTTTTCTAACATCAACACTCTATACGAAATCCAAAAATTGGTCGATTTCAGTGGTTTTTGAACTTACTGGATTTGTGTCCCCACTCACAGTGATTACCACACAATCACATTCACAGTATGATAATATCTCACCAACCTACATAAGCAGCCATAGTCATCCCAGGATTCAAGTGTTGCCCTATAGCACTGGGTCTTTGCTTGAGAATAACTGATTATTGCAGATGAATGCTTTCTTAAAAACCCAAGAGGCAAAGATCAGAATTTACTACAGAGCCTTTCAAGTTACTTTGAAACCAGCTTGAAGACACACCACTCAGCTTTTAATCCTAACCTGCTCCAGAGCAGATCTCAGGACCTCTTTTGCTCCACACCCAATACAAAAGACATCTCAATGACGATATGCATCCTCAGTTGTAACCAAAATACATTTTACACATTGCTTAAAATTTGGCAACACACTCAGGAAACATTTGTGGTGTATGGACATATGCCCCAGCATTCTGGTGGAGGGCAACTGATTCCTGTGATCATTTCAGTCACATATGATCACAGAAGAGGCATACTAAAATGTTTGACAAACATGGCAGAAAGAAAGAAAGAAAGAAAGAAAGAAAGAAAGAAAGAAAGAAAGAAAGAAAGGAAGGAAGGAAGAAAGGAAGAAAGAAAAGAAAGACAGAAAAGAAAGAAAGAAAGAAAGAAAGAAAGAAAGAAAGAAAGAAAGAAAGAAAGAAAGAAAGAAAGAAAGAAAAACAGAAAAGAGGAAGGAAGGAAGGAAGGAAAAGTGAATAAGTAACCACAAAAAGGTAAATAAGTAACCACTAGTTGACAGTGGTTTAGAGGACAAAAAGGTATTTATGGGGGGAATAAAAGAATAAGATTATAAATTTGAAATGTTCATGTAGACTTTTCTATTCTGCATTTTCTTCTAATTGACACTGGAGCATATCCAAATGTTTGTTGTTGTGTATTTATATGTTAGAAGGGTGCAATCTGTGAGCTCCGAGACGATCATGACAGCTGGTAATTTATTTCTATTTTTAGTTTATTAATATTTCTCAAGTATATTTAGTTATTTAGTCAAGAATTGAGAAGTTAGATAAAATTTCCTATTTAGAACTTTTCAGTCAATCTGAGTTTGGTTCCAGTTCTAGCAAAGATTAGCTGTGTAACCTTGGGCGTGATACTTGTCATCAAGGTCTTTGTTGTCATACGTACAAATGTGATTAATTGATAAAGATCTACCTCATAGGATCATTGAGAAGACTAATACATAGAAAACAGCATAGTACCTGCAAATAGTAAGTGCTCAATAATGTATCCTGCTATTATTTCTAGCCTAGTTTGATTACATCCAGATATTTAAACCCCTGGAGTGGTAAGGACAATATAACTCTAAAATTACACAGTAACCAAATGTAGGATGTCATAGGTTCTGAGAAGCTTAAATTAGTAAGATAATGGTGAGCAACTTCTAGGAAACAGTCTGAGAAAGGAAAACATATAAACAAAACTATTCTGTATAACAGACATCTATCATTTAACGTAGGATTTATAAGAGCCTAGGCCCATGAACTTGTTCCTTCAGTGCTGCACAAAATGCTTCCACGTATCCTAGGCAATGAGGAAAGACCATGGGAGTCTCATGATCATGTGCAAATGAAGAATTTCAGAATAAATATTGCTTTTCATTACTGAGTAATTGTTTTCAGAATCCATTTGGCAAGCATCTGTTTCCTGTGTCCAGAAGTATCCAAAAAGTAGTTCTATAATTACATTTCATACATGAAAAAGTCGAGGAACACAAACAGATGTTCCTGAAAAGAGCAGAGTTATTTTGCTAAGAGATGTTAAAATGTTGGACTATTTGAGAAAACAAAGCAGGTTGAGCAGGTAGTTGCTGAGAGATGTGGGGCTAAGCCTGATAACCAGCATCCAGAAAGCCACTCTGGAGAGTAACACAACCAGAAGTAATCGTCACCAAGGCCACTGGGCATTTCAAGAGGTGTCTGATCTGCCCAAAGGTGAGCTCTGCCTCACTGAATGCTAGCTTGGGTTCCTCCCTTACTTATCCATCTTCTACTTATAGGCTATGGGGAGACCCCCAGCTTCAAAGCTGATCTTTCAGTTTCAGAGGAATATTAAACCTTAGGAAATAAAAATGTCACATTCTCTTCTCCCATGGTCAGTGACAGCACCTTTCAAAAGAGGAGTTCTATTTAACTGAGTGGCTCCCTGATGTGCTTGTAGCTTCTTGAATATCATAGGGTGTTGTTTAAGAAGAAGCTGACTGGGGCACCTGGGTAGCTCAGTTGGTTAAGCGTCCAACTTTGGCTCAGGTCATGATCTCACGGTTCGTGGGTTCGAGCCCCCCCGTTGGGCTCTGTGCTGGCAGCTAGCTCATGAGCCTGGAGCCTGTCTTCGGATTCTGTGACTCCTCTCTCTGACCCTACCCTGCTCACGCTGTCGCTATCTCTCTCTCAAAAATAAATAAAACATTTAAAAAAAAAAGAAGCTGACTTAAGGAAACTGGAAGGCATACTTCTTCATTTTCAAAATAAAAGTATATTTTAAAGATAATTATAGCTGTGTTTCTGATTACTATACATAAAGAAATTCAGAGCCATTTAAACTTTAGACATTTTTGGGAGCCTTATAATAATTCTGATCCTTTTCATTGTAATGGGTCTTTCATTCTTTACAAAACAAAATTAATGTTTATTTATTTTGAGAGAGAGAGAGAGAGCGAGTGAGCAGGGAATGGGCAGATAGAGAGAAAGAGGAAGAGAGAGAAAGAATCCCAAACAGGGTCTGTGCTGCCAGCAGAAGCAAACTGTGAGATTATGACCTAAGCCAAAATCAAGAGTCGGAGGCTTTACTAACAGAACCATCCAGGAACCAAAGTCTATGTCATTCTATAAATTAGTCCTGGGGCACTTGGGTGGCTCAGTCAATGAAGCCTCCAACTCTTCATTTTGGCTCAGGTCATGATCTCATGGTTCTTGAGTTCAAGCCCTGTGTCAGGCTCCAAGCAAACAAAATAAATAAATAAACATTAAAAAGAATTAGTCCTACTTATCCTTAACTATCATGCCAAAGCAGTAAAGATCTATCTTAACACATGAACCAACTCTGTTACTCCTAGGGTCCAGCTTGTTTCCTTCCAATAAAATAGTAATGACTCAACCAAATTAGCAATTCTTTAAATCAAAATATGACTTTAGTGTGTTCCCCCTTATACCAACATTATGAATCACTGCAATATACCTCCCAATTTGGATATTTAAATTTAAACTGTAAAATAGAAATACTTTCCTTCTGGAGCTTTTGGCTGGCTCAGTCAGTGAAACATGTAATTCTTGATCTCGGGGGTGTGAGTTCAGGCCTCACATTGGGTATAGTGATTACTTAAAGATAAAAATCTTTAAAAAAAAAAAAAAGGAAAAGAAAAGAAATACATTTTTTCTGATGTTCCATCCTGACCTAAATCAGAAGTGATTTTTAAACTACTGTTAGTCTAAAATTAGCCTAAAGCTAATTTTCAAATGCAAAAAAGTACAAATAATCTCACATATTATAGCTTCTAGAATCTAGAAGCAAAAATTTCCCTGTGCTTTTAATAATAACAATTTCTATCCATTTAACAATAACTACCAGGGGCGTCTGGGTGGCTCAGTCAGTTAAACGTCTGACTTCGGCTCAGATCATGATCTCATGGTTCGTGGGTTCGAGACCCATGTCGGTCTCTGTGCCAACAGCAAGCTCAGAGCCTGGAGCCTGTCTTCTGATTCTGTATCTCCCTCTCTCTATGACCCTCCTCTGCTCACGCTGTCTCTCTCTCTCTCTCAAAAATAAATAAAAAATTTAAAAAAATTGAAAAAAGAAAACAATAACTGCCAAGAATTTAATTGTCACAGCAATTAAAGTTTTAGAGTTAGGAAGAGTCCTTAGAATACATTAAAATTTGTTTTAATGTTTTATTTATTTATGAGAGAGAGAGAGACAGAGTGAGCAGGGGAGGGTCAGAGAGAGAGGAAGACACATAATCCGAAACAGGCTTCAGGCTCTGAGCTGGTTGTCAGCACAGAGCCTGACACGGGGCTCGAACCCACGAACTAGAGATCATGACCTGAACCAGAGATCATGAGCTGAGCTGAAGTCGTATGCCCAAATGACTGAGCCATTTAGAACACATTAAATGCCATCTCCTTTTGTTCTAAGTGAGGTAAAAGCTGTGGACAGCCAGCACAGTGCCTGGATTTCAACCCATCCCATGACACATTTATCTATCTTTTACTCAAATTGCTAAAATTGCAATTAATCCTTAAACATGTATAATATCATAAAATTTTTATTCTTTAGAAAATAATGCACAGTTAGAAACTGAAAAAAAATATGGAAAATATGTTCCACAGCAAGAAAGAGGGAAAGGAGGGATGGCACTTTGCAGAGCTATTTTATTACCAGATTACCAACTCTGTGGGTCAGCCTGTTTGGAATACTATCATTCTGGCTTTCCTTCATGATATAAGTAATAGGTTCTACACCTGGACGAAACCAGAGGTTGGCTCATTTGATATAAGGCTGATTTTTCCAAGAAGGTAGATTAGTTGCTACATGCCATGGATCAATCAATAATATACAAGCAAATTGAAATTCTATAGACGTATGCAAGTCCATCTATAGGTAATTAAAATAATTCAAAGTTAATTGAGCTGTCAGGAAGAAAGTAAACATTTCTGGGTCTAGAGCAGATTGCTAATCAACTCTGTAGTTACACATTATTTTAGGTTGGGTTCCCCTGGAACTCTGAGACTAGTATTTGAGGTGTAGGTAGCTTATTTGGGAAGGGATCCTAGGAAGCACCAATCAGGAAGCAGAGAAGTTAGAGAGGAAAAGGTAGACAGTGTATGATGGGCTTAACAAACAATCTAGAAAACTGGGTGTATGACTAAGTTCCGCTGGAAACCCCTGGGAGATGATGTAAAATAAACTTCAGTGTTGTCATATCTGGGAATGAGGAGGCTGGAGTTTGTCACCGGTCGCGGGCTAAGCTCTTTAGCGCTTCTGGTCTTCCCTCCTTTTGGCTGTGGCTAGAAAAAATCCCAATGGATATAAGTGCCACATGCTCAGTCATTTTACACATGTGTATATATGGTAATGTCTTGTCTACTTGATTAGCATCTTCAGACAAGTGATAGTGCAATGGGGAAGTTTGAATTTATCAGGTTTTCTTGGTAGCGAGTAAAAAGATATAAAAGCAAGATATTCTTACAATGTGGGAATAAGGTCGCTGTGAGAATATTATGGAAAATTATAGTGGATGATAGGAGGTTTCTCTAACCTATTTATCAGAGTGTAGCTTTAGATAAATTCTGCCTATAACACGGTGTCTAAGCCTAAGCCTACTGATGCAGATTAAACTGCATTATCATAACTTAATAACCATGGATTTAGTACAAATGAGGTGTTTAGCAAACCACATTAAAGAGCAGTGTGAAAGGCAAAGCAGTTAGTTGTGCTCATTCAACATTCTAGCATAACTGAGGCTGGAATTCGTGGGACTATGGCTTTCTTTGGAGTATGGTGAATTAGGCTCTAAAAGCCTGAAAAGATGCTCCATTAATGATGTAGGTCATAGTACTAGCTCCACTTGCTTTGATCCATGATCACCAAATAACCTAATTTTAATCTGGCTTTCCAGATAGATGTATCTACAAAGAGAAGAGATGCTAGGCAAAGACAATGGCTGCCCTGCTGCTTGCACAACTGTGGTTTTCATCGTAAATAAGTGATTTTTTAAGAAGGATTTTAAGCCTATACCTTTGGGGTTGATATTATGATACTGGTCATGACAAGGTCAAGTTTCAAGCCTGTGTCATGGTGACTTCATCAATATATTGTGAATCACCTGGTGGTGCTTCTGTGTGACTATCTGATCAACATTTCTCTGGCATAACCCTACAACTAGAACAACGCAGACCAGGCTTTCAGGGACTGCACTGGAGAATCATGATGTCCCTACTTGCATTTCTATAAATGCTTTATTCATTTGTAGAGAATTAGATTTCACCTCTGGCCATCATAGCATTGACTGCAATAGAATGTGGAGTTAAGTTTAACTCTAGGTCTGAATCAATCAGGAAGACATTCAATTCCCTGTGTGTTCCTCAGAACTTTTCTTCTCTTATGTGCTTTGTGAAACAGTTGCAAGGACTAAAAAGTTTGGAGACATCACACACTTTATTTCTGTTTAGAGATTCAAAGTTGAGAAGTCTTGAGAATCTCTTTAACTTTATTTAACATAGCATTTCCCCCTCTCTTCTCCACTCCTTCCCCACTCTAACTAAATATTTATTAATATCCCTTAGAACATATTTGTGGATTATCATTACCATCAATCTCTTATCCTATTTCATGTTTTAAAAGTCATTTAATATTATTAAGGATTGTAATTGGGAAAATTAATCTGGTTTTGCACATTTATAAAGGTTGAATGCATCATGGTTATTTACTTTGGCCTGTAATAATATTCAAATCAATTTCTGCTTATCTCCCTTTTACATGAGGTTTGTCCTGTTAATAACATTCAGTTTACCTCTTATGTCAGAAATGCATTTTCATTTCTCACATAGCTATAAAATCTTTGCAGTATCTGTGCAAATAATTTTCTTCCTGCATTTCCTAGTGTACATCTATTTGCATTGCTCTGTCAATATGCTTGAGTTGCAAATGTAAACATTGAAATGATCTGAAATTCTCTCTAACAGAGAGGTTTCCACCACTGATATTCATTTCTCATTGTATGTTTTGCTGTGTGAACAATTTCTTTCTTTGTTCATATATTAAGGCTTTGCCAGAGGCAGACGTTTGTGGCATTAATACACAGAATGTTGAGTGTATCTCTTTCAAAATCTGGAAGGAGAGCAGATAAAAACAACACGGAACTCTAAAGACATAAGAAAATATAAAAGATTTCAAACACCAGTGGTAGCTAAGGTTTTCCTGAAGTTTGAAAGATAGTCACCTAACACTGGGGTGGGGTGTGTGTGTGCCCATGTATGTGCATACTTGTATGCAGGCATGCATGTGTGTCTATCAGAGAGAGAGAGAAAGAAAAATTTGCCTTATAGCCTTGTTTCAAATGCTACCCTCATTTTTGGCTGTAAAAAGAGACTGGTGATACAATTTTCTAATACACTAACATAAAATATCACAGTGATTCTGAATTATAACAGGGATTCTGACATTACTCATACTAATGTTTAAACTAATAAGGAAGTGTATATTTGAGTGGGAAATATGATGAATAGAGAAACACTGAGCTGCATACGACAGTTTTTGTGAAAGTCCTAAACGAAATGTGGGGTTATACAGAGTAAGCAAAGGAAACCAGAAGAACCACTGCAACCATCAGACTTTCCCAGAGGTTAAGTAATTGAGTGGATTAGGCACTTTCACTAATGAGACTCAGGCTTAAGCTCAGATTTAAAAGAGACTTTTGGAATTTGTAATAATTCTTCCTAATGTCCAGAGCACTCTGTTTCTCCATTTAGTTTTCTTTCTTTCTTTTTCTTCCTTCCTTCCTTCCTTCCTTCCTTCCTTCCTTCCTTCCTTCCTTCCTCCCTCCCTCCCTCCCTCCCTTCCTTCCTTTTTTTCTTAGGCTTATCTAAGATGAACCCCTATATGTACCACTTAATTTCTACTTAATTGCATCGCTGAGGAATTTAGAACTGTGCAGATATTTTCAAGCCTTCATTATAATCACATTTAGATGTGTGAAAAAGGGACCAGTCATATCATTCTCATTCCATAGACAAGAGAATAAAAACTGATTTGCCCAAGTTCATAGAGAGGACTTAGAATGGATGCAAGTAAAAAATTCTATGCCTTGACTAGCCCAAACCTCACTATTGCTCCTGGAGAGCCTTGAAGCTGGAAAAGAAGCCAGTGATGTGTCCTTGGGACTAAGAGGCAAAAAAAAAAAAAAAAAAAAAAAAAAGGAAAAAAAA